>NC_135778.1:2118783-2151988 GCF_028453695.1 Augochlora pura | reverse complement strand
AAACCGCACAAAGCAGAACCGCTGAAGCGAACCAGTGGTTGAGGAGAAGTGCCTTCGAATGAACAACGACTTTTTCCAGTTATTCTGTCTCGGGAATAATAAAGTGAACGCGTTGTTAATTGTTCAATTATTTAATTGTTATTTAGGCGGTTTGGTTGTTTAATATGGAGTAGATTTCAATTTTCAGGATTTCAGTGCTGGAAAGGAACTTGGTTTCGTCCTAACCTCAATTAGATTGCAAAGTCGTTCGCATTATTTTTCAACGCTATTTATATTTAATATTGTATAATAATATATTTTGGTCGAAATTATATTCTGCCTCTATCGTTACTGTATATTTTGAATTAATTTAACTCAGAAGTTTTAATTGGAATAGTCCTAAATTTTCTTCTCTTTCCTTTTCAGCTTTTAACTGTCGATATAAGTATGTACTGCTTTTTTTTACTAAATAAATATATTTTAATTCAGTTTAAATTTTATTTTACCTATATCGATACTTAGTAAATATATACAGCTAACTTTCAATCTTCTCATCTTACTTATCTTTTAATTATTTGTCTATTCATTGAGATATTGATATCACCATATTATTCTAAAACATTTCCAACTATTCTAGTTATTAATACATTTTAATTTAATTATTTAAACACAGGAAAATGTCTGCAATTTAAGTGAACGTGACCAATCAGAAACCAGTCATATAACACTTAATAAAAAATTTCAAAGACGAAAAGACGAATCCCGATGATTTTATAGAGCCAGTCACGTGACCAAGGTTTCGATTTTTCAATCAAAAGCTCTCCGAAAGTTTCGGCGAGCGTATCGAAACGAGCGGGGAACTGGATCCCCGGTGCAAGTCGACTCGGTTAGCGCGAGGAAAATAAACCGATCCGGTTAATTGATTCGAAAAGCCTCGCGCGGGGACTGGTTTCACTTTCATGAGAGATCAAGATCACAAGGACCTACGCTTTCTTCGTCGCGGCCGCGGACCGTTTGCTTATACGCGCGTAGAGAGACACGCATTGCCGGCTGCTACGTTTCCCGGTGGAAGTTCAATTATGCGAGCAAGCCCCCCTTCCCCCGGTCTCCGTCATGAGGCGTACTCAGCACGCGTTACAAGCCCCCCACTCCACACCCTCGACGCCGTGTTCTCAACAACTCGGAACTGCAGATTGCAAAACGACCGCAACAATTAACCGAACAGGACAACTGCAGCAGTTGTTGCACACCGTCGCGACTATTAGCCCGGCTAGTCTGTGCGTCGTCTACCTGCCGACCATCTGACAACTATTCTCATCGGCCACGTGTACAAGATCACGGGCGACAAAACGCCATGATTCTTAACCCTTTGTAATGAAAGCAAATTTGAACTGTAAATCTGAAATAATTTTCCTGGCTCATGGTATTGCCATTCTATGTAATAAAATGCACCTTTATGCGTACAAAATTGATTCTTGTGATTTATGGCAACAATTTTATTGCTTAACAATTTTTTAAATTTTAGCTTTGCCGGTATAAAAATTATCTTGGGACGTGGTGGCACGATCTCAATGGTGACTCAGAGTCATCACTCGAGTGCAAAGGGTTAATAATATAGCCGCGTTTGATTTATTTTTGAGATTTATTAATTATACCGGGTGCGAAATTAAAATGTTTCTAAAATTCGATTCGAATCATGTAATTATTAATACAATTTTCTATTATATTCTCATTAAATCAGATTTCTGTTATATTATATATAATTAATTTATTCTATAATTTATTCATTATATATAATTAATTTATTCTGTAACTTATAATTTTTAATTTATTCTATAGCACATATTCTGTATTATAGAATAAATAGAATTATATAGAATTTAATTATAGTTATTCAAATAAATTTCTGTTTGTACAATTGCTAAAATAAATATCCGTCACACAGTTAATAAAATAAATTTCTGTCACATGATTACGAAAATAAATTCATACGATATAACTATTAAATGAAATTTTCATTGCGCAATTATAAAATGAACTTGTTATTGCATGCTCATTGAGATAAACACTCGTTTTCTCTCTCGCAAAATGTCGATTATTATTGAAGATCCAGGAAGGCATACCGCGCGGAGTGATAGCACGATAGCTCTCTAAACTTTCAAAATGGAACCACCGGGTTTGCGGTATATTATAGTAGGTATCATTGTACGTTATGCATGGCATCAAAACATTCGCGTCCGATTTCCCGATCACAATGTTGCTTGACTAGTTCGTGTAATCGATCGTTGCACCGCATCATCAGAACTTTCGCTGGAACGGTATGAATATGCATTTTCTAACCGCAATGTTGTATATGTATATACACGTATACGGATTCCATAGACGATTGAAATTGATGATCCCTGGATGCGTATGAATGGCTATCATAATGAAGCTGGACTCTTCTTTGAGTAATTCAGATGCATAGTTCAGACAAGAGACGTCTCACTTCTCAGAGAAAACCTTGAATTAAGTTTCAAGTCTTAAAAGTTTAAAAACATTTGCTTAATGGTTGACTTGCAATTACTTACAATTTTTATTAATCTAAATTACTGATTTAATTATATTAGTAAATCTAATAAATAAATTACTGATTTAATTATATTATTAAATATAATAACTAAATTACAGATTGAATTATATCAGTAATTCAGTAATTAATAACTTATTGTCGTTTCATTTTGTTTACAGGTGATTTATTTGCTATTATTTAGACGAGTCTTGAAAAGGACTTTCTTTGAAATACACCTGTTGCGGCGCATGAAACTATCGTTAGCCTCTTATGGTCTGAATTTCTTATACGGGGTCTACAGAATTTACATAATGGGAAATCAGGAAATATCGATTACATAATATTAAATATCATTTGAATGTTTTTTTTTTGTTCACCAGCAGGCAGAAGGAATAGTGCGTAATATTTAAATACAAGACTATTCGATGATTTTTTGAATTTCGTAATTCTGTGGTATTTTTATTATATGGCAATATTGGTGTATTATGTATTAGGTATATTATATATTACGTATATTAAGCTGTGCTATATGTTAGACAATGATAAACTATATTATACGTTGCCTGTAATAAATTGTGCTGCACATTAGTCTACGTTTAACTATATTATATATTACGTGTATTAACCTATACTATACGGCTATCTATATTAAACTATACTGTACTATATGTATTTCTTGTAGCAACCTATACTATATATTATTACTTCAGTTGTTGAAGTTATATTTATCTAAACTAATATATATTAGTCGATATTACAAGCAATATTATATATTATTTACATTAACCTATAGTATACGTTAGCTATATTAGTCTATACCATATATTAGCCCACGTAAAGTAATATAATTTATATTAACCTATAGCACATGTTACCTACATTAACCTACACCACATATTAGTCCATATTAACCTACATTCTATATTACACATACTATATTTACTACATAAACCTATACTATAACTCGCCCCACGTCAACCTACATTATATGCAACATACTAACCTAATCAGACATCGAGCACATATCATCCAATAGAATAAAACCTCGGCTATCCGAAGCCCAATCGCGAAATAAAATCAATCGCATCCCCCCGCAAAGCAAACACTTGCTTTCCGATGAATTTAACGGGTGTAACCCTAGGAACAGGTGACCGAGAAACATCGACGAGCCTATGGTCGTTAAACTTGAAACCCGAGTTTCGTCGAAAAGAAAAAGCGCGCGTTGGCGGCGATAAGCCACGCGCGCGTAGCAAAGTGGAGCGCGGCGAGGCTCGCCCAAGTACACGTTGTAGTAGGTAAGCGAGTCCCTCGCTCTCCTCTCACGCTCTCCCTCTCCCCACGTGTCGCGCTGTTAGGGCTCTGGAGGGAGAAAGGAGAAAATCGTGAAAAGTCGTCGGGCGATCGAGGACCGATCCGCGGCGGTGGAAAGAGAGGGCCCGAAAGGCGCGACCAAGAAAGAGGCGAGAAGGTAGAGATCGGGAACGGTCGATCCTTTCTTTCTCTGCGCCACTCTCTCTCTCTCTCTTTTCTCTCTCACTCTGTCTTTGGTGGCCTGTCTCTCTCACGCCGGTTCACCTGAGAATCGGGGAATGTCCTCGTAGCGAGAGTGGTCGTCAGTGTCTCGGTAGACTTCCATCTGGAGCCTAGCAACTCTTCAGGAAACGATCGCCGCGCCGGCTCGATCGCGTGCCGTTAACAGTGTCACGTGCGCTCTCGATCTCCACGGAGATCATGCTGACGGATCGTCGCGGCGCGTACTACCGGTGTCGTCGATCGCTGAACGGAGGATCCAACAGGTAGAGGATCGCGCGATTCGCCGGCTTCCGGGGAACGGGGACGACGAGTCTCCGATTTCCCCGTTTTTCCGAGTTCTTGTGCTTCGATTTAACGCGGAGTCGTCTCGATTTGGTCTCGCAGGTTTGGCTCGAGCCGTCTCGATTTGGTCTCGCGGTTTGGCTCGATTTGAGTCGATGTGATTTGTTGATTCGACTCGAACTGTCTCGATGTGATTTCTCGCGCTTTGAGCCGGCTCGATTTGATCTTTTCATTTGGCTCGAGTCGTCTCGATTTGATCTCTTGATTCGGCTCGATTCGTCTCCATTTGATCTCTTGATTCAGCTCGATTCGTTTCGATGTGATGTGTTGATTCGACTCGAGCTGTCTCGATTTGATCTCTTGATTCGTCTCGATTCGTTTCGATGTGATTTGTTGATTCGACTCGAGCCGTCTCGATTTGGTCTCGCAGTTTGGCACGAGCCGTCTCGATTTGATCTCTTGATTCTACTTGAGCCGTCTCGATTTGATCTCTTGGTTCTACTTGAGCCGTCACGATTTAGTCACCCGATTCGACTCAATTCGATTCGAGTCGTCTCGATTTGGTCTTTCGTCTCGAATCGACCCGTCTCGATTTGATCTGTTGATTCGACTCGAGCCGTCACGATTTAGTTCTTCGATTCGTCTCAATGTGATTCCTAGCGTTTCGAACCGTCTCGATGTGAACCCTCGATTTGATCCAAGCCATTCCTATTTGATCCAAGTCATCTTGATTTGATCCAAGTCATCTTGACTTAACTCAAGTCATCTCGATTTGATCCAAGTCATCTCGATTTGATCCAAGTCATCTCTACTTGATCCAAGTCATCTTAATTTGATCCAAGTCATCTCGATTTGACCCAAGCCATCTCGATTTGATCCTTAGATTCGTCTCGATTCTTATCCCTCGCTCTTCAACCCGTCTCGATTCAATCCGAGTTTCGGCAACCTCCTATGCTCTATCTATCACTTATTTACTTATTTATAATTTTTTCACTCGTTTATTATTTTTTCATTTATTTATAATTTCGTCACTTATCTTTCACTAACAACTTGACAATACCACAACAACGTCTTTCAATTTTTCCAATCAAATTTCATATTCCGATCACTACTATTTGCAATGAACAAAAATTGTCACAAAACGCACTCCTAATTTGCGCTAATTTCTCGAGTCGCGCGATTAATATCATAAAGCAATGTTGCATAAAACGCTCGCGAAACAGTTTCGTAAACGTTGATGCGCCCGTGGACCGAATCGGTTCCTCGCGATTCGCTGAAATTATCGGTCGGCTTGATAACGTTACCGCGAACAAAAAATAAAGGAACGTTGCGACACGTCGGCGGCAATAATCGTAGAAAGTAGAAGAAGGGAGGACATCGTCAGTTTTGTAACGCGTGCACGCAGTATACTTACCTAGCCTGAGATAAACTTTTCACGGTGCTTAGAGAGGAAAAGATGTGCGCTGTTAACCCATGCGCGTCGTTAGCGCCGACTATGGGGCTCGATTTGCTTGGTGATTATCACCGGGATCCCTTAGACGGTGTTCTTGGATTGCGAGCGAACGGGTATGCTGTTATCGGGGCTTGCGATTGTTGGGTCGGATTCTAACAAGGGCGTCGTTAACCCTTAAACACGGGATTCTTGGGAAATCGATGAAACTGGAAAATAACATCGCCGGAAAATTGAAAGTAAAATCGTCAGAAAATTGAAAATAAAATCGCCAGAAAATTGAAAATAACATCGCCAGAAAATTGAAAATAACATCGCCAGAAAATTGAAAATAACATCGCCAGAAAATTGAAAATAACATCGCCAGAAAATTGAAAATAACATCGCCAGAAAATTGAACATAAAATCGCAAGAAAATTGAAAATAAAATCACCGGAAAATTGAAAATAACATCGCCAGAAAATTGAAAATAGCATCGCCAGAAAATTAAATGCACTTTCGCCGAGCTATTAATTTTCCAAATAAACATTAAACGTCGTGTACAATTCGAATAATTAATTTTATCAATCGAATAATCTCGTCAACGTTTAGAGTATTGAAATGAAATGGTTAACTTGAGTAAATGTTCGAAGTGTTGCAACAAAATTGTTAATACGATTAAATGTTTCAAGTATTGAACCGAAATCGTCAATTTAATTAAAAGTTTCAACTGTGGAGAAGAAATAATCAATTTAATTAATAGAAGTGATAATCGACAATTATCAAATGTTTGAAGTTTCGAAATGAAATCGCCAATTCGATTAAATGTTTGAAGTTTCGAAATGAAATCGCCAATTCAATTAAATGTCTAAAGTCTCGAAATGAAATCGCCAATTCAATTAACCATTTTAAGTATCGATTAAACGTCCCACTATATTGAATTAAATACATCTGTCTATTAAATTCAATGAAATTCAGTGAAACCAAAAATCCTACGAATCTTATTTTATAATAAATACAGTTATATTATATAATTAATTATACCGTACGCTATCGAGACTAAACAAGCCACCAACTGAAACAGAGTCTCCCTTACGCCTCAAAAACACTGCGAACATAATCGAAGCCCTCGAAAGGGTTAATAGCCTTCCGGTAGCCATCGGGCTAACACTCGCGCAGGCCCTCGTTGATCCTTGAAACAACAACAGCGTCGCCGCTGCCGGCCAAGCATCGACAAGTGTTCCACGCGCCCGGCTAATAGCCCGGGCCGGTTGGTTCCGTGTGAAACGAGGCGTGGCTGTCCAACCGCGGGAACGTTTGATGACATTACATCAGCCGCGGAGGGATATTGTTCAGAACGGCGTGGCCGAAAAGCCCCGGCGTGCCGGTGTCCGGGGGCTTCGCGTGCAAGTTAATCATCGAAACGATTCGCCGGCTCGGCCGAGTTACCGCGATGATCGCCACCGATGCCGCCGCCGCCGCCGCGTGAACCCAGGCTCGCTCTAATCGCTGGGAAATCATTTGTTTGGTCAAGTGCCGGGGTTACGGCCGATTCTGATTGGCTGGAGATGATCAATCGGTTGTGCAGCCTCCGCGGAGGTATTAGGACCGGTTGCCACTTGGTTTCGTTGCCAATCAATCGACCGTGGTTACCCTTTAAACGACCACCGGTAATGGACGACGCGAATTTTAACGCCGGCCCCCATATCCTAACTTTCCCATCGATTTTTCGAACGGTTCCAATCGTTTCACGACAAAATGTTTCGAGGAAAAGTTAACGAGCACTTTGAGGAGAACAAAATGCAATGATAAAAATTTAATAATAATGTAATTTGTTGTTCAATTGATAAATCGGGTCACTTTATGGAGAAGTGGGTGTTTTTGACTTTGTAATGACATAGTGAGCTTAAAAAGGAATTTTATGATACGGTATATTGTATTTGTTGCTCACGGAATATTTGTTGTTTATGATATTATTTTTATGATCGGTGATTTTGATTTTTTTTTAGTGGCAATTTTTAATAGCGTTTTCTACTTTGGCATGTTTTAGCTAAGACGAAAATTAAATTAACAACATACTGTACTGTATTTGTTGCTTATGGAATATTTGTTGTTTACTGTATTATTTTTCTGTTGGGTCACTCTGACTTTTTTTAAATGACACTAGCTCTGTATCTATTTATTTAAATATATTTTATTATTTAAATATATATTTCTATTTAAATAAATATTATTATTTAAATATATGGCGCAGAAGTCACAGTTACATTAGTATCCAAATACTTTTGAGATTAACTGTACGCTGCACGGAAGAATTATAGCTTCGACGCGAATTTTCGATGACAAATTGGCCAACTTTCACCGAACATAACTCTGCGAAAAATCATCGCAGGAGGATGAACTTTTTTTAAAGTCAAAGCTTGAAACCTGAATTTTAAGATTCTCTTTCTCGATCTTAAAGTCGATGCATCATCTCTACAATAACCCTATAAATATAAGACCATGTTCGTCACATTAAAAGTGGTGAAATTTGACGAATTGCACAACCTTTAAAAAATTTTTCTTGGAAGTGTCGTTTGCACAGAAAAATAGTTCGATCCTTTCACTTCAATTTGAAGAAAACAGAAGTTCGCTGCGATTTTTTTTTTTCGCGAAGTACGACAAGTTTACAAGTCGAACGAACTTTGAAGTCGATTATCACGAAAACGGAACATCGGATGAAAAAATGTTATACTGGCCCGGTTGCACTACGAATTCCGGGACACCCCGTATATAAAACAAAAGTGAACGAAAACCGAACGGGGCGACCGTCTAATCCGGAAATGGGCGCGCGTTACCGCACGGTCACGAAGTCTCGCGTGTCGCGGTCTCTTTTTCGAATACGGCACGGCCTTTCTCGATCGCGAGAATTCAGCTCGGTGTCGCCTGTACCCTTCGATATATATGTTATGTATATCGCGCAGTCGCTGGCGTCGATTGAAACTGGTGCCAAGCTCGGCGCGATTTCCGGTTCTGCCGGTTCGCGGCGTCAGAAACGAGCCGAAACGAGAGGCCCCCGCGCTCTCGCGCCGATCGATTTATATCCGCGCGAAACCGGCTCGCTCAAGTTCACCGCCCGCGACTCTTAACCCTTTGGGCACGAAGCCATTTTAATCTTAGATCGAAAATTCCTATTTCGACCGGCTGTAGTATAGTACTTGGTACAATTTGCTATAGTGAGACTCGTGAAACTGATACGCTTTTCACAGAAGGATATTCAATAACGTCAACATTATTTTGTTAATAACAATTTTCATTGGCGCTTCAGATGGCGCCACTCGATTTGCTTTTTCGTTCCGATCCAACGTTTATCAGTTAACTGTGACGATCTCTTTGCAAAACACCGACCAATTTATCATTTAAATAGATAGTAATAGAATAAAAAATAAATACAAAATTATTTATAATTTTCATTCGCTTGTTTCACTACGTCTTGACCTCGAAACACTTTAAACATATTAAAATTGACGAATATAATTTCGTTTCTGCCGGAATTACAATTTCAATATAAATATCATAAATTAAATATCGTATTGTTACAAAATTATATAAATACAAATGTAATCGTCGTGACAGAAAATTCTGCCACATCTCCACGACGGATGTAGTCTCCGCTTGACTGGTTAATCTCGGCTCCAATGTCAATTTCAACTCGACACGCTGATTTCGATCACGATTCCAATGTCAATTTCAACACGATTGCAATTTCGACTGATTTCGATCCGAGGTCGTGGATTTCGTGGTGAAAAGGCAGAGAGATAATTATCAAGTGGTTCGTCCGGTTACGACGCCGATCTTCTTTCCTCGTTATGAATCTTGAACGCGAACTAGCTGTGAATAAGCCTAATTAACGAATGAACTTAACTATGGTTGCTAAAGTGTACGACGAGGAAGTGAAGGGGTAACTTAGTGGGAATGTTTCTAGTAGTCCAGTTAATTATTACACTTTTAGACATTGAAGACTTTCTTTTTGAACTGACTTGAGCTAAATGGAACTGAATTCGAATTGTATTGAATTAAATTGACTCGAATCTAATTGAATTCAATTGACTCGAATTGTATTGAATTAAATTGACTCGAATCTAATTGAATTCAATTGACTCGAATCTAATTGAATTCAATTGACTCGAATCTAATTGAATTCAATTGACTCGAATTGTATTGAATTAAATTGACTCGATTCTAATTGAATTCAATTTCATGCAATTCAATCACAGAACAAGTACAAACAATAATAACACTGTCGGAGAACCAGCATTACAGCTGAACAATTTATGCAATCGTATGTTTCGAATTCAGTGACACAGCCTTGCCGAAACAATCCGTATCCCCCCCCTTTCCCCCGTTACCGCGCGAAATACACAGGAATTCTCTATCTCCCTCTCTCCCCTCTCTCTCTCTCTCGTACGCGCGCGAGCACGTGTTCCGTTCCGCGATTTTCGTCGCCCTTTCGAATCGTCGACAGATTGTTCCGTTTCAGTGTTGTCGTCGTCGTCGTCGTCTCCGTGGCACGCGCGAAGGTGTTCACCAGCCGCGAGGAGCACGTCGCCGTGGAATTTTAAGTGACGTTCGCCCAGTGTGTTCTCCTGCCTCGTGCGAAACAATCTGGTGCGTGACAACCCGCGGTTACGGGCCATCTGAACCAGGAATCGAACTATCGAAGAATCGAAGAATCGGCTGCTGCTGCTGCTCGAACGACAACGGTGAGTCCGATTGAAAGATCTAACCTCTTTAAATTCTAGTGGCGAGTACGAGGCGATGATAGAATTGTTTTATCACGTTATAAAGTGGTGGGAATGGGGGAACCAAATTTGTGGCACTGTGATGTGTGGATTTAGACACTTGTGACTGAGAAATGAAGATCAGCGAGCGATTGACGAGTGATCAACGCTGCGTTGATTAGCTATTATTTGTCCTTAATACTCTCCTTAATAGGACCAGATAATTTTTCTCTTTTGTATCACCTTTATTTACTTCCGTTTCCAGACTTTAATAACAGAAGAATTCTGTTATAGAATTCTGAATACTATGGATATCGAATTAATGGTTACTATGGCAACCAAATCACAGGCTATCGATCGGCGAGAGTAGCCGATTTATAGGCTACCGGTCGATAAATTGTTAAAATCGAATAACACGATCTTAAAACAGACATCTCAAAATAATTTAATTGAAGATAAGATCATTAATCTGTCACAAAATTTTTGCAAAATTATAGGCCATTAAAAGCGTCCACCTGTTCGCCAATTATTAAAACTTGTCTACATCGGTGCGAGAGCAGGCATTCCGCGTGAGAACGCGAACGGCGATTCCGCAACGTCTTTAAAGATGTTCGGAGGAGGCTAATGAAACGCGGTTGCCGCAAGAATGGAAAACGTTGAATGTTAATGAACGGAACCGACCGCCAGGCCACGTGGAATTTCATAGTCGGAATACCTAGTTGGAATAACGTCCGTCGTTGTGTGTCTTGGTATCGACTGGCTGAAGGGGTGTAGGAGAACCCGGACGGACGGACGTACGGCAAAAGGCGGCGGATGGGGGAGTGGGAGGGAGGAGGGATGGCTCGCGTTAGATAATTTTGCTATAGCAATGGAGGCTTACCGATCGCGAATTCTCCAGGGAAATCGAGCACAAGTTTCGAGTCGATAGACTTTGATGGACCTTCGGTTTGTTGGGGAATATAATAATGCGCCCTAACCTCGTAGCGACGCAAACATTATTAAAGTAACTCGTCGCATCTCCGTAGGTTCAGGCGAAACTTCTCGAGCTAATCGGGGCCGGCGCTATGCGATCGGTTCACGCGATTCTCTATTATCTTCGATCAATTGTTTATACCTTTTTATATGTGTAATTTTGTTTAATTCCTGACATAACCTGACAATTTTTATATCTGCAATTTTATTTAATTCCTGACATAACCTGACGATTTTTAATCAGTAATTTCGTTTAATTCCTGGCTGCATTTTTTTATGAGTCATAGGGGTGTTTTAAGTTGGAGAGTGAATTATTGTTCATGAATTTTATTCTGTTCTTGTCTTTTTAAGAGAATTACTTTGGGGGACAAATAAATATATTTTAATAATATAGAAGTGAATAGTAATTTAATAATGATATTATAATGATTATAGTAATAATAGTAGTATGATATAGTATAATATAATACTGTATAATGTAATATCATACAATATAATACAATATAATGTCGTATAATATAATATCTGTACAATATAATACAATATGATATAATGTCATACAATACAATACAGTATAATACAGTATAATACAATATAATATAGTATAATATAATATAATGCAATATAATATAATAAATACTAATGATTTCATGATTTAATAATAATAATAATATACAAATTATAAATAATGTCCGCAATCCAAGGATCGAAAAATTGGCAAAAAAATCGGCTCTCGACTTCGGCCTCTCCAATTAACAATTACAAACCACTTCCGGCGCTTTTTCGCCGTTTAATTTCGAACCTCTCCCGTCGCCACCGCGAATCCTTCGACACTTTATTCGTGCCGATATTTATCCGAAGGAATAAATCGCTCGCCGATACCCGGTTTAAATCGAGGCCGGGCCGGCGAACGAATTTACCGAACATTTGCCTGCTAATTCACCTATGCAACCGATGTAATCCGGTTATGTTGCTGAAACCGCAGGAATGTGTGGGTACGTACCTACGCGGCTAATAGAACCTCTCCTATCTCCTGTGCGTTCGGCCACGTGTTTCGCCTCTGTGTGTTCGCCGCGCGTGTGTGTGCGGGCCGCGCCTGCTCGTGCGAGAACCGTGCGCGCGCTCGTACACGAAGCCCCGACCGCGAACAAAAGGGTGAGAAAGAACAGGAAGTGGGTCACCGTGATCTTCCCGGCCGACGCTCCGCGCGCGCGGGACACCGTTCGCAATTTAACTTTTCTTAGCGCGTATATTCGTTCCGGTAATTTGTTGCTGCGCCGTTCGCGAAATACATTGTTGGCGCTGTTTGTAGAAACAATACAGGCTGTATAAAAATTATGCGCTTTGATAAGGAAAATCAGTCATTTTTCAGCGATATTTTGGAAAATGATGGGAAACAAATTTGTCTTTATATATAATTTTTTCTAAATTTTTCTTTTTGGTTTAGGAAGTTATATGATAGCCGAACAGCCGAGCGGTTAAACGACGAATAAAATTGTTATATACGCTTTTGCTCTGTTTTTGCTTAAGTTAACCCTTAGCACTCGAGTGGCGCCTATGAAAATTGTTACATCATTTTCAAAAAAATGTTTACATTATTAAAGACCATTCTCTATATAAAAACCCTGTTAAAATGTTAAATGAAATTGTTAAATGACAAATCTTCGTCGCGCGAACGCATACGTTAACCCTGAATTCCACCGATCGTGCTCCACCCCGTTCAACTTTCTCTCTTTCCTTTTAACAAAGAGACGAAACAAACAACTTCGCCGAGCGCGCTGTACTCTCGCGAGGAGAAAACGCGAACTCCTTCGATGTTTGAGAATTTTTTGAGTGTATATTAAAACACTTGACGACTGAATGGTAGATCGACGCCAACGGGTCGAGGAATGTTCGCGGCGGGGAAACCGGTCCTCGGTACACCTGTACGTTGATTAACGATGATTTGTTCGGTGATACGTTGATTAACGCGCGCTTGTCACTAATCGATCTCCGTGTAAGACGCATCATTTGTATTTATTATCCCGTCGTTAGGTATAGTTGGTATTTTATATCTGTGGATTTGTTATTCGGTATTTAAATTTTTATTAGTTAGTGTAACAGAATTTATTGTTCAGTATTACAGTATTTATTATTTAGTATTTCAATATTTCAGTATTTATTATTTAGTATTTCAGCATTTATTATTCAGTATTTCAGTATTTGTTATTCAGTAATTAAATTTTTATTATTCAGTATGGCAACATTTATTATTCAGTATTGCAGTATTTATTATTCAGTGTTTTAATATTTATTAGAGAGTCAGGCGATCGAAAGTAGAAAGGGGTAGAGAGAGAGAGAGGGGTCGAAAAGGTGTAAAAAAATCAGACACCGGCCACGCGGCCCGACTCGATTATCGATTCCGTGGCCCCCGCGCACACGGGGCTGCCTTTCCCCCCGCAATCGAATTGGCCGGTTTGCCGGGGCCTGCCGAACGTTTGCCCGCCAATTTACTTAAGCACGACGTGCGTGAACCTGCGACAACCTCGTTAACGTTATCGGGTACTCGGTAACGAGCAAATGCGTCGCGATTATCGGCCAATGCAAATTTCACCGAGCAGCCGCGCACGCACCCCCTCCCCCCTACCCCCCGAAGACTCGGCTTTTCGAGCCTGTCTCGTACTCGCGGGAGAGTTACTATACTATACTATTCGGGGGAATAGTATGGTATACTATATAGTATACTATTCGGGGGAATAGTATACTATAGTATACTATATAGTATACTATAGAATACTACTATAGTATACTATAGAATACTACTATTCTATAGTATATCTATAGTATACTATAGAATACTACTATTCTATAGTATATCTATAGTATACTATAGAATACTACTATAGAATAGTATACTATATAGTATAGTATATATTCTATATAATATAGTATACTATCCGGGGGAATAGTATAGTATAGTATATAGTATACTATTCGGGGGAATAGTATAGTATACTATATAGTATACTATTCGGGGGAGCCACGGGAACTCTCTAACAATACTACCGCGGCTCCCCCTCGCAAGGGTTGAATATCGATGACAAGAGAATAGAATTTTATTTTTACTTAAAGAAACGAATCACCGTTGATACCGAATTTAGCTTATTAATAAAAATCTCTATCGGGAGTCTGACTCGTTAAAGTACGCTAACGGGTTAGCCCGCGTCTTAAACAAATGTGTGAAGCGAAACGGCGATCGCGTTTGCGCAAACATTCGGCAACAGGTGGTGGAGGGGGAAATATTCAAGAGACAGAGAGCTCTTCCGCAGACTAATGGCAGAAAATTCCCGGTAAACGTCGCGGAATAATTGACGTATTATATTTTCGGACTGGCTCTCTATATTCGACCGCCTCCGTCGCCGGACGCGGTCCGGTTAAATAAGCGGAACGGAGTTAAATAACGAGCCGCGGGAGCTTTTTTTTACTGTTGTCGCCCCCCCCCCCCCCCCCCCCCGCGTGTTCGCGCGCGACATTCCCATTGATCGTTCGCGAAACGCGGATCCTAGTCTCCCCCAGTGTTTGTCGTTGTTAAACATTTACGGGAGAGGCCCGGCCTCGGCGCGCGCATTTTTTCTTTTTTTTTAACCAATTTATCTGGGAAAATGCAATCACCGCGCGCATCGACGGAGTCGCATAAATCTGTTGAACCGGGCAGCGCGGCCTCTGTATGTTTTTTTTTTCGATTCCGCAATTATCGACGAGTTCTGACATCATACAGCATTTTCATATTATATGACAAAATGTTTTTTATGCATATGAAATTGAATCTTGTAATTCCTGCAATAATAATTACACTTTCAATAATTTTCGATATTTAATTTTTCATGCTATAAAAATTATTTTGGAATGTACCGTAACAATTTTAGTGGTGCCTCAGAGTTATCATTCGAGTGCAAAGGGTTAAGAGCAGTTAGAATCACAGTCCTTTGAAGTTAACTTCAATTAATCCACTTAAATCGGTCGGCCTTCGCCGGTTGCAGGATCGGGGCACGATACGGCGTTGCAAAGGGTTAAGGATGTTGTCCGACCGGTGTATCGCGAGGCGCCGGGGCGTTTGCGTACGTCGGACGTGGACGGACGAATTTCAAACAGCAATCCGACAGGATTGTTAATGCTCGGCCGGAACATCGTATCACGATTATCCGGTGCAGTGCAAATTGCCCTCCGGATACTCGGGAACGCGCGGACTTTAGAGTTCTGACGTCTTAATGGCTTTGGCGTGCACTCGGTGCGCTGCTGGACGGGAGTGGGGAGTGGGGAGTCTTCCCGCGGAACAGAGTTAACTTCGAATTAAACTACCCGCCGCCCGCCGTCATCCCTCCGGCCAACGAACCCGCCTTCTTCCCCTGGACCAGAACGAAATTATGAAAACACATCCGGCGTGCGCTCGAATAAATCGCTGGAGAGCTCATTGCTTCGACGTTCGGTCTTTAATCGCAGGAAGTAACATCGCATTGAGACGATAATGCTGGGTATTATAGAGGGTGGCTGTTTGTTTGTTGATATTGAGTCTTATTAATGTTTAATGTTAATATTTGAGATATTTATATTTAATATTAATGTTTGAGATATTGATATTTAATATTAATTTTTAAGATATTGATATTTTATATTAATGTTTGAGATATTGATATTTAATATTAATGTTTACGATATTGATATTTAATATTAGTATTTAAGATACTAATATCGATATTGATATTTAATATCTATGTTCAAGGTACTAATATCGATATTAATATTTAATGATAATATTTAGTAATTTAGCTTAAATAATTCATTGTTAGAGTGCGAGGATATTGGATCAAAGAAATAATAGCATTAGCTTTAAGATGGAAGTTGACCAACCTCGACAGTGTATATCTTCGAGAAAAATGATCGTAAAGTGATGATGTTGCTCTTAAATTAAAGCTTGAAATGTCTGCTTCAACAACGTATTATTGAATTTTGGAACTATTTAAATCCCTTCGTCTTCTTTAAATAACCGAAACAGTTAAAACAGCTAAAATATATATTGTTTAACACTACTACCAGTTTAGTTAATTAACGTTCCAAACAAATCTCGCCGAAGTGATAGAAGAGGAATAGAGGGGGGTCCCGGCTGGCAGGAACAATTCTGAAACGACTTCCCGGGAACCTGGGAGGGTACGTAACAAACCGCGGAGCACGGCGGAATAATTGCCGGCCGCTGTATTATACCCCGTCGGTTAAGTCATCGTTACGTCACGTCCCGCGTCGTTCCGCGGTCGCGGATCGTGCCATTTCCTTGATATCATTCCGTCGTGCCGTCCGCTACCTCCGACCAGACACCAACCCCGCCGACTCGGCCGCGCGCTTTCCGATCCAGCCGATCGTTAGGTGACGCGCCGAGAGAGAGAGAGAGAGAGAGAGAGACCGCGCTCGCTTTCGGGCGATGCGCAATTGTTATCGTGACTTCGAGGAAGCTCGTCGAAGCACGGCTACGAAAACCGATGATTAATCGTTGCGAAACGACCCCCCCCCCCCCCCCCCCTCGTTCCCGCGATCGTTCATTTCGCGCGATCAACCCCGAGCGGCTCTATGCTTTGTCTTCGGCCATTTTCTTCGACGGAATACCTAATCGATGCTACGATATCGATAAATAAAATGAGCCGAGTGGGTGGGGGGGGAGGGGGGGGGGGGGGTAAGTGATGCGAATAAATGGAATAAATTAAGCGAGGGAGAAATAGAATTGATAGACAAAGTAAACTAAATGAGGCGAAAATTATATGAATAAATAAAGTAAACGAAATGAGACGATAATTATATGAATAAATAAAGTAAACGAAATGAGGCGATAATTGTATGAATAAATAAAGTAAACGAAATGAGACGATAATTGTATGAATGAACGGAATGAGATAGACGAGGGAAAAATAATATGAATAAATAAGACGAATTAAATGGGGCGAAAATTATGTGAATAAACGGAATGAAGTAAACGAGGGAAAAATAATACGAATAAACGGAATAAAATAAATGAGGGAAGAACGATATGAACAAATAAAACGAATTAGATGAGGCGAAAATTACGTGAATAAACGGAATGAAATAAATGGGGGAAAAATAATATGAATAAATGGAAGAAATTAAATGGGGGAAAGTGATACGAATAAATGAAGTAAAGTGTATAAGAGGAAAATAGCACGAATGAACGGAATAAAATAAGTAAGAGAATAACAATTAAAATAAATTAGTTAAACTAAATAGGCGAAAAATAATACGAATAATGCACTAATTACTCAGTTAATAAAAAATAATAGAACAGCACAGTTAAATCCACTGAAAAATCAGCAACAATTCAGAAGAAAATGAATTCCACGCGAAATAGCCGCGGACGAGATGTCGTCGTCGAACCGATAACTAATTCGTCCTATCAATTTGCATGCGGGCAGGGTTCCGCCCGCGTTAGAAAGCACGCTGTCGAGTATTGAAAATTCGCGTCCGGCGATCGAAGGTTGACGAGAAGCAAAAAGGACGAACGCCGGATCTCGTTTGCCGGGGAATTAGAAAGCATTAACGATGGTACGCGCGCAGGAGAGGCCGCGGGATGATCGGTTCGCCAGCGTAGGCGCAATTAAACGCTGCGAGCCCGCATAGATTCCGGCTCCGTGCATGCATGCATACGGTTACACGCCGATTGTGGAGCAATTACCGATCCGGCACTCGTTGTTCCCCGCGAACAGGGCAGGCGACGCACTCTGGGACAGACGCACACCCCCGCGAAAAGAGGGGGAAAGAGTTCTCCGCTTGAAATCGTGGGTGTTTAATTTGGTTATTTACTTTGCACGGTTTGGAGAGGTATTTGGTTTTTTTATTGGTTTTTGTGACATGGTAAATAAATCGTTGTTACTATTATTGTTCTCGTTGTCACTGTCATTGTAATTCTTATTGACAAAGTTATTGTAAGTCATTGGAACAGTCATTGTTATTGTAATTGTCGTAAGTCATTGTCACAGTCATTGTTATTGTAATTGTTATCGTCATCGTCATCGCCATCGTTATCGTGATCGTCATCATCATCGTCACTGTTATTGTCATCATCATCGTCATCGTCATCGTCATCGTTATCATCGTCAACATCATCGTCATCGTCATTATCATCATCGTCAACATCATCGTCATTGTCATCATCATCGTCATCGTCATTGTCATCATCATCATCATCATCGTCATCGTCATCGTCATCGTCATCATCATCATTGTCCTCGTCATTATCATCATCGTCATTGTCATTGTTATTCTAACCTATACTACAGTTTAGGTTACAATTTACCTATATACATATAACTATATATAACCTATAATTAATAACAATATATTACCTATATATAACCTATCATTTTATAGGTTACAATTTACCTATAGGATAGTATAGGATACAATTAACCATTGCTAAAGATTTCCTTAAACATCATCCATACATCGTAAAACGAGTTTTCACCGCGTTTAGCACGCGATTGTCCCATAACGAGCGACGCGTAGCTACAGGCTAGTGGCATACCAGGGGGAGTAACTACCCCAGTTGCCGCGTTCACGCGCGCAAGGACCGACGGGAATTTTCGGTGTACCGTAAACACACACGCCGGCTGAATTTTTCATCGGGCACACCGCATTTGTGTTTTGATATTGAATCCGTTGCCCGGCGTCCCGTAAAATCAATTTCAATCTATCTGGAAATCTTTTTATGAGCCCATCATGTGCTTGCGCGCGATCACTGCCTCCCCCCAAGGACCACCACCTCCCACCGCCCCTCGTTATTTGCACGGATCGTGCAGTCGCGATGGCAGATCCTATTTTTTGCTGTCTGTCAAACGGATCGTTAATATTGTCTTATGTCGGTGATAATTGGAAAACGGATTGACGGATCACGGACGTGAGTGCTGTGTTGCTCTTTTTTTCGGTGATTTATTGCTCGTTGCTTCTGTTTCGACGCGATTTTTGCAATGTACCCGGTGTCCAAAATGACACTAGGTGAGACGGACAAGTTG
This sequence comes from Augochlora pura, assembly GCF_028453695.1. NCBI lineage: Eukaryota > Metazoa > Arthropoda > Insecta > Hymenoptera > Halictidae > Augochlora > Augochlora pura. Next base: position 2,132,434 of record NC_135778.1, on the reverse strand, counting down.
TGCTAAAATCGAGGAAATTTTTTTTTAAAGTTGCAGAAAGAGATTTGCAGTTTTTTTTATTTAGGAACTGAAACGTAGAATTAAGGAAAAATAGGGGGAACGTAGCACCAACATTGTTTAACGTTGTAAACTTGTTTAAAATCGAAGTAGTCCAACAGAATTACCGGTGTGAAAAATAAATAAAAAGGTGAATTGTAAAATGATGGGAAAAATAGTGAAAATATGGTACGATGATTTGTCAATGTTATAGAATTGTTTAAACCTGAAGCGGTCCAATAAAAATACATATATGAAAAATAAACGAAAAATTGAAATACAAAATGAAGGAAAAATAAGGAGAATACGGTAAATTGTGTATTATTTTCTGTAGGATTTTTACATTTTTACATGTTAATATGTAAAAGGTATTTTTCTCTTTCTTTTTTCTTGTCACTGCGAATGATGCGATTAAAAGGAAACATTCCAGATATCATCGTTTAAACAAAATTCGATTTATAGGAATCCATTAGCTGTTGAATTAATTCGTAGCGCAGATATCAGCAATTTTAGATATTATTATTATAACATCATTATTAAAATAATATTGTAAATGGAATGGCGATCGCGCAGAAATTAATTAATTAATTATTAATTATGCTAGAATGTTTAATGACGTGATATAATCACGCAAGTTATTCCTGGTGTCACGGTAAATCGTCGACAAATTTGCCTATACTTCGATAAATAAATAAATGAATTTATATATATAATATAATAATAATAATTAATAACAATAAAATAAATAAATATGTATTTATAAATAAGGCAGTAAATGAAAAAGGAAAAGTGCCAGCTTAGAAAAAGAAAAGTTCCAAAAAAAAGTTACATCGCGTCTAGAAAATAATTAAACAAAAATAAATAAACTACCTACAAAAAGCAATGACACAATAAGTCAATAAATAAAAAGACGAAGGACCATCTCGGAAAAAGAACCTTGCTTGACAAATGTTACGTTCCTCTTTAAGAGAAATAATGGACTTTTCATAGACTTTCGAAGGGCACTGTACACAGTTCAGTTCTGCTCCGAGTTATCGAGACCAAACCGACTTCTTGCGGCCGTCCAGGGAGGCCGCTGTTCGAGGCCTAATTATTCCGGCCGAGTAACTGTCTCGCGGCTCGACGCTAATGCTTTCTAATGCCCATCGACGCGACGGTGTGCGCGGTGTGTTCCTTTGTTCGCGGCGAGGGGGGCCGGATCCGGGCGGGGTTGCCGTTCGCGCGAACGTGTGCATGAAAAATTGCTCCCCCTCTCTCTCGTTCTCTCTCTCTCTCGTGGTATCCCACGATTTTGCAACGTTCGCTATCCTAGATCCCCGCGAACCGAGCCGGGGCGAAATGTCGCCGTTTCGCGCGACCGTTCGTTGCACACGCCGACCCCGAACGTGCGATCTAGAGTTTCTGATCTCTAGACGATCGATAGCGGACCCTGGATCTCAGGATCGTAGAGCATTTTTATGACACAGAGAGATTTTTGTAATGCTGGATGACGGAGACGTTGAGTGAGTTAGGGTGGGATTTAGGGGTATTTTATCGATTGCAATGGAACTGCTGTTTCATTCACTGCGGATGAATACTTTAAAGTTCAGTATAAGAACTTGTGTGAAGACGTGTTAATATTCTTGAAGAGGTTAACCAATTTTATTACAATTATATAGAACAATTCTATTTAAAAAATTGAAGACGAAGACATTCATATATTAACAACGTAATGTCAAGATTATAGACTAAAGCTGATTACAGTACTATATGTTTGTTAAAGATCAATATATCTATATTGTAATTTATAATCTATAAAAGTAATTTTTTAAATATATTGCAACAATTCTAATGGCGTCGCAAATTCGCCATTCGAAAGCAAGATATTAATAAATCTTATATTAAAACATTAAAGCTTAAAATTAAAGTATGAACATGATCAAACGCCACAAAAGTAATTGACATAACCTCTTAACCACTCACATAACCTCATAACCACTGGAATAACCTCTTAACCACTCACATAACCTCTTAATCACTCGCATAAAATCCTAACCACTGGAATAACCTCTTAACCACTAGCATAACCTGTTAACCACTGACATAACCTCTTAATCACTCGCATAAAAGCCTAACCACTTAGATAACCTCCTAACCACTCACATAACCTGTTAACCACTGACATAACCTCTTAACTACTCGCATCAAATCCTAAACACTGACATAACCTCTTAACCACTTACATAACCTTCACCGTCGCCACCAACGCCATCGATTCGTTTATCGGTCACATCGGCGTGGCCGTCGATGTTCCGCTGAAGAAGCGCAACGACCGCGATTCCGCGAGCGTAACCCGTTCACGGCCCGTGTACACAATTCGAGCGGGTCAGGGTTCGTGGCCGGAAATGTCAGGCGATGGTGGTGGACGTAGGAAGGGGTTGCGCGCGGGGAGGATGTGGAACAGGGAGGGAGGACGGTGATCGGCGTTAATTCGCAGTCGCGAGCCGAAATAATTCCGGCGGAACCCAGCCCCCCGCTTTCGACAATAACGGATCCCGCGCTCGCGAGCGCGCGGGGTGGCAGCGCTCTAAATTGCGCCGCTTTCGGAACTAATTGCGAAAACAACCGGAACGTCCTTGCGCGCGTAATTATGCCGATGCCCGAACCGAAATGATTGGCCGTAACGAAAATTGGCCCGGAGGAAAAATGAGCAGAACTCCGGTGGAAATAGAACGGCGACGGGAGACAGGAGGCGAGGCGTGGCGAGACGAGGCGAGGCGGCGGGGATAGAATCCGAAATGTCCAGACCGTTGTTGGACTTGCTAATGAACGTATTTGCGCGCCGCTAATTAGCGGCGTTGGATTCGACGTACAAAAGCAACTATAAATTCGGACGGCCACGAAATACGTCCTTGGCGAGGTGCCTCGTCTCGCGCTCGGTGATTCGATCAATGGAGGATCGAAGAATATCGATCGATAGCTTTTTTATTCTTTTTTATAACTTTTCTTTGGAGAAATTCTTGGAGAAATAATTTTAAAAAAGTAGAAAAGTGACGCTAAATAAAATAGAGAATGAGTTAACATGGACGGTGATCTTGCTGATTCTGATGCCACGATCATTTGATTGCTTTAACTTAAATTTTATTTAATTTATTTATTCAATATTCGGTAATAAATATAAATGTCAATGGATCGTTCCATCGAGGGTATTAAACACCAGTTATTTTGATTTTTACAGAGTTCAATCATTCATCGTATCGTATTGTTTCGTTGTCTTGAAGTTAGGAATCTATGAAGAACCTAACCTATACGTTCGACCGACTTTAAAGCAACTTTTCTCGAAAACGGTGAAACGTGTGTCGGGATCCTGATTGAAAATTGTTCCTCGAACCTTCCCCTATATCATTCTATCAAGTATTGCTGCCTTTGTCCGCCTTGAAGCTTGCAACTCGATACTTTAACATGATTTTTCGCCGGCCGCGGAGAGTTACGTCGGTGAAAGCGTCGTCGAAAGGCGTCCGAATGTTCTCTCCCGCCAACGAGAGAATCGCGACTCCGTGTACGCAAACGAAAACACGTGTCGGTTGGTTCCGTTCGCCGGGCGTTTCCGGGGCCGGCCACGAAAAGGATTTCCACTCCTCGAAAGCGTTCCGTGACCCGCGTGTCGCGGCGACCCGGGTAACGAGAGAACCGTTTAACAATAATAAAGAATTCGCGGGAGAACGGCCCGCCCCCCTCCCCATCTCCCCCTTCCCCGCCGGTGTGGGAAATGCTCGACAGGCCGTTTAGCTCTCTTGCATCACACCGACATTTTCACCTGGCCGAAAGAGAAGGAAGTCCTTTTCTGCGTTCGACGTGTGGGAACAACCGTGTGTATCCGCGCGCGCGCGCGCATGCGCGGTCGCATTCACTGCCACACGGTGACCTTACATAATTTGTTTCGTAACAAGAACGCGACGAGGTTGCCGTTTAAACGGCCTCCTGTTCGGAAACAGGATATTAATCCGGGCTCGAACACGCACGCACCGTATCCTGTCGACTAGCGAATCGCGGACAACCGAATAACCTCGTCACGTTGCGTTTCCCGTGATTCTCGATCTTGTCCTATGTTAGACGTGGCTGAATTTCTCCGCGAATTAACCCTTTGCACTCGAGTGGTGACTCTGAGGCACCGCTCAAATTTTTCTATCTGTCAGGTTTTATGTACATCCATAGTATTAGTTTGATAGATTGCCGGCAACCCGAGCGCCAGATGAGGGCTGTTGACCGGGCGAAAGTCCGGTCATAAAATCACAGCTACGCGTTTTTTCGACCATCGGTATCGTTAGGACGGAATTTTCCCTTTTTGGGTAAAATACCAGAGCTCATTTTCACCACGAAAATCGCATCTAGCAGCGCACCGATAGGAATCTTTCTGAAGTTTTATTGGTCGCCTCCTAGAACTACCGGCTAGTATAAAAGCTTCGAACTATGTACAAATTGGGTGACTCTCAAATGGGGTTTTCTTTGAAAATTTTTTCCCCACTCCAACATAATCGACATTCACATAACCTAACACCCCATGAAGCTAATCCCACGATCCACCACTTCTCACCCAAATCGGTAAGAGGGCTATCGCTCTCAGGTACGATTCTCCTATCATCACATAGAATTAATAAATTAATAAAAAAAAAAAAAAAACAAATGGTGTGACTCTCAAATAAACGATCAACTAGAACCTAGTCTCTGCTTAGTCGAATTACTTAGTCGGCACACCACGTGCAAAAATTACAAAGTTTGAAGATCTAAGATCGCACAAACATCAACACTATCACGATCTAAAATAATATTTGTACTAATAAAGTTTCGATTTAAAAAATTGTTATAAGTGGAATTGTTAATATGAATCGCAAGAATCAATTACGTGTGCATAGAATGCGCTTTATAATATAAAATGGAAATACTATAAGCCTGGGAAATTATTTCAGATTTACAGTTAAAATGGCTTCGACTGCAAAGGGTTAATTTCCTAAGTTTTTCATACATCTCCGAGCACTGTACATCGCCCAGTTCCGTTTCACCGACCACACGTGTTTCAGCGACGCGTCGTTAGAAAGGATTTCTCCAGAAATTGATCGTATCGATCCCCGACACGGCACTCCCGCGCCATTTAATACATAATCGAACTATGTCTGGAAACATCTGATAAACTCGGCCGCGCTGCCAACGCGATTAATTAAGCCGAACAATATTCGCTAACGAGTCGCAATCAGCGCCGGGGCGGCGCGCCGCCATTTTTTTTTGTTTCTCCCCCGCGTGGCCCCGAACGTGCCCACCATTGATTACGCCATTGAATCGGGCTACGAGAGGATCCTTCCTGTTCGCGAGCCGTAGCCCTCGATAAAACGAACAATTAATTATTTCGATTGCCGGCGGTTTTATCGGAGCCGAGCCCGCGCGTTAATGATTAATCGCGCGCCGCTCGGACCGCCGTTCTCCGCGCGGATCTACGATGTAATTTCTGTCTTTCTAAATCCGATCTCTCCGCGTGGGTACTCGCTCGCTCGTCCGGGGCCGCGTTTCTCGTTAATCACTTTAATGAAGTCGCGCCTGTTGTCATTCGATGTTGGTCCGTCTGCTACTACGTAACACGGCGTTCGCAGCGCTTGTATAAATTAGGCTTCGACGTAATATTGGATTGGCGATTGAGTAATCGCGGATTCGAAATAGGAAAATTCGATTCTTTTGCTTGAAAATATAAGTTTTAATTAGGCGAATCAATTTCGACGCTGCCTTTCTTTTAAGGCTTCATTTTAATGGCTTTATTTCGATATACTGTATATAACAGGGGCGGCCAAGCTCCTTGATAGTTTGAGCCATTTTTCAAAATTTGAAGTTTTTCGCGAACCGCAATTAACCCTTTGGCTACGGCAGACTTTGGCACGACCGTAGTCTTTCGTTAGACATGCATTTCTGAGGAAATATAGTAAAATATTCAAAATATTGAATTCTATTGTGAATTATAACTAATGACCTTGTGTAATAGGTCGTTGAAGTCGTTTCAAGATCCTCCATCATGATACGGAAGCAAAAACAGACCGATCCATTAAAAAAAATGAAGGTGACCTTGAAATGTCCGAAGTGCCTCCACCTGCGAAAAAGCTATTATCGCCACCGGATGTCCCCCTTCGTACTGTGCAATTTTGTTTCAGCAAATATTTCTGTGAAACATATAGTTTCGAAGATATTTGAGGTGGCAATAGTTTCCGCCCCACCCTGTATAACAGGTTGAAATATTGAACCCACGATAGCGCAAGAATCCTGTCAAATTCGACGACGATCGGATCCGAACGACGGCTTATCGCGTCAGCGATAAATAGTCTAAACGTAGTTCCATTTAAATTTCCGGCATGCGTCGGCAGAGCGGGCATGGTTAAACTGTTCGGCGGCGGGTAGCTCGAAGTTCGGATTTTAATAGACCGCGCTAAGAGCCCCGGACTCCTTGATTCCGTGTGGCGGTGGTAAGACGGTCCCGGACATTTGAAACACGTTAAGAAGAGACCGGGGCGCCGCAAACGATGACCAAACTTCAACGATTCCGTAGGGGGAGGGGAGTGTGGGGTGGGGGGTTTGGTAGAACCGCAGGTAGACTCCGTTAACGTCGGCAGAAGTTTGCCGGAGCTGCGGCGAACACGGGGGCGCCTTGATTTCGTTAAATTCTACCCGGCCACACCAGCGCCCCGCGTAGAGAGGAGAGAGAGAGAGAGAGGGAGAGAGAGAGAGAGTTCATTAAGATTCTACATTCGTCTCGGAAAGTTTCCCGGCGATTAATTATTCCCCCGTTGTAATTGCTGTTGCCTCCCGCGATGTCTTTTAACGTTCACCGGCGGACCGCGCGAGCATAAAATTAAACGTTTTAACAAGCGTTAAAGTGGCCGAAAACTTATTTAACAAGGTCGGCGACTTTGATGGACGCCGCGTTGAGTGAAGTATCCTTGGGCCAATTGCTGCGCCATCGTTCTGGTTTTAGGATATAAATGTTTATTGAAGTTTAGAGCGTTAGATTTTTATTGCATATGTGTGGTTGTTTGTTCGGATAATGTCTCGAATTTGCGGATGTTTTCAATGTTTGAAAATTAATAAATTAATAAATAAATGACAAGAATAGTAATAATTTTAATGACAGTAGTTAGGATAATAATATAGATATTTTTATAATGTTATTGATCTTTTAATTGCGTCAGTTGGTAGGTTGATCGAGTGAAGTATAATTCTGCCGTTGTAAATACGTCATATAAAGTACAATATTTAAAATAGTACGATACTATAGATCAAAGAGGCTATATTAAATTTCGAATTAAAATAGCTCCGAATACAAAGGGTTCAAAATGCCGAACTCGTACGTCAACGGTTCGGATAACAGAGGTTCCGCCTATACTATACTATACCCTCCAGTACTAAAGCAAGTGCCGCGTTAAACCTAGTCCGTACGGCTGTAAGTCGCGCTCGAGAGTGTAGCCGTCGTCGTTTTTTCCCGGTTGTTGTTGTTGTTTTTTTTTCCGGGCGTCCCCGTATCGGAAGCAGTTCCGCCGGCCAATTCCCGGGCAATTTGCAACTAATTGAAACGCACGAGCCTCGAAGCCGAGAGAGAGAGAGAGAGATAGAGAGAGAGAGGGAGAGGGTGGGGGGAAGGTTCCGGGAGCCACGGCGTAAACTTTATTAACACGGCCGGCAATGAAAGTTTACGCACGGCGTTATTCTTTTTAAACGACGGGGACCCGAGAGAAAGTTTCTGTCTCCCCCCTCCACCTCCCTCCTTCTATCGCTCTTTCTCACTCGCTCTCGCGCGCGCGCGCTGTTTCGAACGGCCGTGCTCTACGTACGGTAAAACCTATGCTCGTTACGAAGAAGCCGGCGAGGCATTACAGCCACGCGGAAGTCACGGAGGGGGCTCTAACGTGTCGCCGATATAAAACCAGACTCTTTACCCGCAGATATAACCGCTCTGTCCCCCAGTTCCGTATTTAGGCGCGGCGCGCGCCGCGTCAACAATTACATAAAAACCGACGGCGAACGTGAAACACTCGATGCCTTTGTTTTCGTTTCTTTTTCTTTCATTTTTTTTGACCGGTCGGCCGGACGTTGATGTTTCTGTTACTGTGGGACAATTAAATGTTTCCTCTACTATTGATCACATTTTTATATCATCTGTTTTATTTATTTTAATTATTTTACTATTATTTGATCTATTTCAGTTATTTTATATTTATTTTAGATATTTTATCTACTATTCATTTCATTTTTATTTTCTTTAATCAAAACAATAACCTCAATCTGTCCTTGTTTAAAACAATAACATCTACGTCTCCTTGCCCAACACTATAACATCAATCTTTATTTATTTATACCAATAACACCTATTTTTCTCCAATAAGAACAATAACCTCAACCTTTCATTTATACAAAACGATAACATCAACTTTTCTTTATTAAAATCAACGGCTTACCACAGCCGTCTCTTGTAATTAACCAATACACCAGGAGCTGCCAACAAAAGCCTCGGAACGTCCCGTAGAAATGCCCCACATACGTTTCGCCCTTCAACGAGAAAACAACGGAGTCGATGTCTCATTAAAATCGTTCGCGCAACGAATTAGTCCGGCCCGTTCGGTTCTCGCGTAACTCGCGTTAACGATCGCGTAAAATGCCGCACGCGTAAAATGTGGACAGCGTTTGAAAAACCGATTCTCCGGAGGCAACCACAAACACCCACGTACCCATCCGCCCATGTACACGTACACACACGTATGTACGTACACGGGGAATACTACACGCGTTTAACAAGGTTTTATTAACATTTCGCGGCACGCGCGTCGCATCGGCCGCGTTTCTCACTTTTTCAGGAGTAAAACCGCGTCGAAATAAAACGTCGTGCCGCGCGGTTCGTTACACCGAATCATCCTCTCTCTCTCTCTCTCTCTGTCTCCGGTAATCTGTCAAATCCTATCGTTCGCGATGCATCGCCGTATAAATCTCATCGACGCGGGTATAATTGGAAAGCCTAATTTACGATCGGCCGCGTGCTTTACAACGCATTACGTTCGCCCGTCCCGCGGCCCAATAACCTTGGCGTATCTTTTAAATTAATTAATTTACGACGCGGACACCTTAATTATTTTTTAATGAGAACACAAGGACGAAGCGATTTCTATGCAAATGTTATAGAGTTATGTCAATGTTAATATTAATGTTATGTTAAAGAAGTAGCTGCGCTTCTCTGTTGATTATCACGATTTTTTATCGATGTTTAATATTACAATTATAATACTAGCTGGCAATATTACTTAATAAAATTTATACTTGACAGAAACCGTTTATTAAGTAATCATTGTTTGACATATTAAGAATTGTCGATATATTACGATTTATTATGAATTACCAGGTAATTAGTATATTATTATTATTATTGATAAAATTTTAATTGTATAAAAAATTATTGTATGCGTGTGAAGGCGACGCGTAAAATCTGTTAAATAATACAAACAAATATATAAATATATACAAAAAACTTGGAATATATCTAACCAGTATCCGTGTATACGAAAAGCTATAAATATTTACATAAAACATAAAAATAAAAATATAATTATACACGCGTGCAACAGAAAACCGTGTTCCCTCGCAGTCAACGATTCCTTTTAATTTTCCCCCGAGCCGTCTCCGCACGAGTAAAGACTATAAAACACAATTACGTCATAAAAAAGGGGAACAAAAAGAACGTTTATTTATCGATTTCTTTCCATTGTTTCCGAATCGGTGTGTGTGTTTGTGTGTGGTCGTGCCGCGTCGACGACGATGGCAGGTACGCTCGCTCGCCTACGTACGAATGAATATTTATTGTGATTCGCGCATTCAATAATTGTACGTTCGAATCGTTACGATATTACGTTACTTTACGGTTGTTCGATTTGAATTTCAAATTCCGTAGAGGGGGGGGAGCGGAGACGAGCGGAACACGGGCGGAACACGGGCCGCGTTTTACCACGGGTTTGCCGTTGAAATATGTTTTGACAAGCGGAACGTGTATTTAAATCCCTCCCCTCCACGGTTTCGTGAAATTTTTCATTAAAACGTTTCGCCGATATGAAAACTAATGTATTGTCCCGAGTTTCGACTTTCCGGTACAGCGATCGAAAAATTCATGTCATATTCGTCGTTGTGTATGCGCGCGAGAGATGATGGATCCTTCGTCGGACTTCGAGTTATCGTGAATTCGGTGTCGCTAGAACAGCTGCGATAGATTTGGACGCACAGTTCGCGTTTAACCCTTCGCACTCGAAGCAATTTCGACTGAAAATTTGAAAAGTAATTTCTATGGCTTACAGTGTTTCCATTTTATATAACAAAGTGCATTTTATGCATATTTTATGAGATAAATTCTCATCTTTTTATTGCATTTTGCTCTTATTGTTTATTTTCTTCTATTTTCCATTTCATATATTTTAATATTTACTTCCTGGATTTTATCCTGATATTTTGCGATTCACTTATTTTTCTAATAATTTCTTTTCTAATAATTTAATTTCTAATAATTTCTTTTCTAATAATTTAATTTCTAATAATTTCGCTTTCCAATCTACGATTCTCGTTGTTTATATTTCGCCGTAAAAACTCCGTCTTCGTTAAACAAAATTTACTCCTCATATTTTTAAACGTCTTTAACGTAAGAAGTCTCTATCAGAAAATTGGAAAATAATACGAACGATTAAAAATCGAATATTTGTTTAACCGGACAACTAGGGGCTGGCAGAAGGGGAACCGTCGAACGCTAAATACAAATAGTAGATTGCGTTGCACATCCAATTTGCGTATTCAAACAACATTTACCATTTCCAATGATTGCAGATCGGTGATCCGTGTAATCTATGTTAATCTGAACCGATCAAATCGAAATGACACGAGTGTGCCACACTGTTCCCCTGTTCCTCTTTTAATTCGTTCCGCGTTTCCCTTAAAACGCTGCGATCGAACAACCACCGTGACATCTTATTCCCATTACGCTCGACCGAACTGGAGTTCTCACGATTTTTATCATTTTTATTTTTAATTATACTAGTCGACGATGCCGGAAATGTCGTAAGACCTTGGTTAACATTTTATTTATTTTATCAATTTTCTGAAGGATACGATGCGTATACTATACTAATTTTAACAATTTACTGTAGGTAATTTACTGTGACTAGGTTACTGTAAATAATTTATTGTGAACAATTTACTGCAAATAATTTATTGTGAACAATTTACTGCAAATAATTTATTGTGAACAATTTACTGCAAATAATTTATTGCAAGTAATTTACTGTAATAATTTACAGTATACTTTAATAATTTATTTCAATAAATTACATTCACAATTCACTTTAATAATATACTTCAGTAATTGATTTCAGTAATTTACTCCAATAATTTCCTTTAATAACGAATAACACAATTAACCCTTTGTTATCGAGCGACGACTCTAACCGACCAGTCAACATTTATTATACAATATTCTAAAAATATTTTACATAATTAAATCTATTTATTTTTAAGGAACTATTAAAAGATACAGCAATTATGGAGACTCGATTTCATTCGCATAAATTGCACCAATAAATTACAGAAAATGGAGAAACTGTAGATCATCGTAATTGGCGTAAAAATAACGTCGAGTGAAAAGTATAGCACTCCGCAACATAACCTCAAAAACCCCACAAAAATCATTACAGCATCGGCATCGTTCCCAACAAATTAAACCTCGCCTTATCCTCCCCACATCATTTATACCAATAATTAATAGCATTTATAGCACAAAGCATTAATAATTAATGAAAAATAAAAAGAAATCAATCGACAATTTCGAGTTCGTTTTACTCAACATAAAATTAACGCTACCGCGTTGCAAATCGACGTATTGTAAATACTTTTAGCAGAAGAATGTCTTTGTCGGTGTATCGTTGAAGGATCATAATCAGAGAAATTGATTAATCACCGTTATTAGGAAGCGTGTTTAAGCCTCGTCGCGGGATAATCATGTAAATTAGCGTTCGTGCCGAACACGAGGAGGAACTGGAATTGTTCGCCCCGTCTCATTAACTCGGCTGGAAACGCGAAAAAGAAAGAAAAAAAAGTGGAGTCGTCGTCCGTTACACGTCGAGAATTGTCTTTCGACTAATGAGCGTTTCATCTGCTCATCGGATTTCGCCTGATAAATGGCCCGTCCCTCTTCGCCAGCATAAACTCGGCCCCCCCCTCCCCGGCTCGGAGTCGATTCGTTAATTTGTCGCGGATTCGCCGCGGAACGTCTGTACAGAAAATTACCGGATAATTCGCATTCTGTGCAGAAATCACCAAACTGGATGACCCTTTATTAACGTCCGTTCGCTAATCCGTATTCTACGTGCAAGCAAACTATGTCTTCGTGTGTAACGTTTAAAAATGTAATCGTATACTATACTATGCTATGCTATGCTATGCTATGCTATGCTCTACTATACCATACTATACCATAGCATAGCATAGCATAGCATAGTAACTATGCATAGAAACTATGTCTTCGTGTGTAACGTTTAAAAATGTAATCGTATACTATACTATGCTATGCTATGCTATGCTATGCTATGCTCTACTATACCATACTATACCATAGCATAGCATAGCATAGCATAACCTGTCATACCATACCATACTATACCATAGCATAGCATAACCTGACATACCATACCATACTATACTATGCTATGCTATGCTATGCTATGCTATGCTATGCTGTACTATACTATATTATGCTATGCTATACTATGCTATACTATACTATACTGTGTAGAATAATATGTAGAGTATAATACAGTACAGTATGTATAATATATAGAGTAAAATACAGTATAGTATGTATAATGTAATATGTACAGTATAGTACAGCACAGTCGATACTAAATATTACTAGACGATATTGGATATTGAATATTGAATATTAGAGAATATTCAGTATTGAATATTAGATATTAAATATTAGAAAATATTGAAGAATATTGAATGTTCAATATTAAACATTTAACATTAAATATTGATCACTAAACACTAACCATTGATCATCCAACCTTAAATATCAAATACAAAAAGCACAACATCAAACATTCATACCAACTAAAATATTCGTCCAATCTCATTAATTCCATCATTTCTAAAATCCATCAACCTGTCAAAAACAAATCGAATCAATTCAAAAAGCTTGACTTTTGCCTGGGTTCTACATTAAGATCTCGCCGTCACAGATTCAACGTCCGTCGCGACGATCGCTCTCGCTCCAGCTTCGAAAAGACGAACAAGGAGCAAATTAAACAGAAAGTTCGATCTCCACGACAATGAAGTCTTCGCAGCACGCCCGAGGCGTGAAGACGGGCACGTGTCCCGTTCGTTACGCGCTCATGGGGATTCCCGAATCGCGCGTCGGTGTCTCTCGGCTAAATCTCCGGTGTCATTTTTTTTCTTCTTTCCCCCCCGGCGCAATATGGCGACCTACTTTCGTCAGCCGTGCCCTGCCGATATATCGGCTCTCTTCGTTACGGTGACGAAGGGAAACGATCGGCCGCGAGGAGGACGAATCGCTCGATGGGAT
>NC_135778.1:2093712-2118283 GCF_028453695.1 Augochlora pura | reverse complement strand
ATATGAATACATATAAGTACAAACAAACACCTATAAATACATATAAGTACATACGAATCCATATAAATACATACAAAATAAATGTTCACGTACGCATTAAATAAGAATAAAAAAAATAAAAAAAATAAAAATCCAGATCCGAGAACAGATCTTAAATTTTACTGTAATTTAAGACTAATCGACTCTTATACATAGAAATTATTTAACAAACTTAGTTAAGCTCTAAATTAACTTCATTAAATTAACTTTAATATTACCCTATATACTTCAACTTTATTATAAACTTTCAATTTTAATCTGCATTTTATACCATTGCACCATATCAGCATAATTCTCTCTCTCTCTCTCTCTCTCTCACGTAAAATTTAATTTTAAAATAAGAATAAGGAATAATATAGATACAAAAAATAAATACCGTACTGTACATTAAACGAAACATGGGAGGAAGTGGCCGCGTTTTTTTTGTCCCGTCGACCCCGTTCGGCGACGTCTGCCGCGCGCGCGCGCTTCGACGTACAGGTACGAAATTAATTTAATGGAATCCTCGTATCCGGGTCAATGATGCCTGAAAACGAGACAGATCAATCAGACGCGGCGTTTTTCAATTGAGATATTTTCAAAAGCCGCGATCGATGAGAAAATAATATTTTAAGTGTCTCCGCTTGTCAGCGGTTTTTTTCCTGTTTTAGAAATGAAGAAGCGGGATTGTGCGCGAATGGGTCGAGTGTGTTCGACGACTGTATACGTCATGGAGATGCGGCAGAATTTTTGTGTCACTACGATTATATCCGTCGAGCGTAAAATTTGGTTAGAATTTCATATTTAATATCGCTCCGTAGTAAAATTTTAGGGAGTCAGGGTCTGTGATAAATATGAAATTGTACCTTCTAAATATTAATGATCAAATTTTTTTTTGCATTTGTAGAAGAATATATTTTAATCAATTTGATGTAGTTATTAGTATTTTGTATAGTTTATATTATATAGTATTATCTATAGTATCTATAGTATTTTATATAGGTGTGGTTATGTAGTATTATCTATAGTATCTACAGTATTTCATATAGTTTATACAATAGAGTATTATCTATAGTATATATAGGCGTTCCATGTAAGCCCGGGGAACATTTATTGACAAAATAAATTACTATTATCTATAGTGTATGTAGTATTTTGTATAGTTTATATAGTGCCAATAAATGCCAGCATTTTGTGACCGGCGGTGTAAATAATCGCTGGCCGAATAATAATTGGTTAATAATAAGATATCGTGGCGGTGTAGCCGGAAATTTATATTCGGTTAGTGTATCAGCGATCGTGTGTAGTCGGCACAGTTTTATAACAGTATCGTCGTCATGAATAAGCGATAGGCAATTAATATTTGCATATTTATGAGCGATAGCAATCGTTTTTCGTTTCAAGATTTAAATATGCCGATTTCGTGAGAGTTTCTGTAATTTCGAAGATCGATCGGTGGAACGTCGGTGTTCGTTGCATCTATGCGGTTATATAGGTTATGGTGCATTGATGTACGTTAAGGTTTCTTATTCAAAAATATTTATTCAAACAACTGTTCTTTCATGATATTTGTTTCATTGTAGTCACGACGATTTTTTAGGTCTGAGGATGTTATGAAAACATATAGTAACATAAAAATGATATGTTATTATTGTGTTGATATATTATTGATATATTATTATACTATGATATATAATTGATGTGTTGTTATGATATGTATTTAATATGCTGAATATTCATAAACTGCGTATTTAATATATGTCATAATAGTATGTTAGTATATTATGTATGTATATTTAATATATTATAACATATGTTATACAATTGATATATTATGTAGTCAATATATTATAACATACATTACACATTAACATATTAATCATAAAACCCGCCATCAAACACTTCTAACAAACAAAACACAAAACACCAATAATTATATCATCCTCTAACCTTACAATATTAACAAAAATCCCCTCGTTGAAATATTAACAAAATAATCAACAACTCTCAGATCTGCGCTCTACCCCAGAAAATCGACATAAAATCGCCTCCCCATAAAAGAACCGAATCTCCCATAAAAACATCTAATTGCAAACAAAGCCACCATATAAATAACACAATATAAAAATTTATAAAAATGTCTATCGCACGCCATAGTTGAGGGGAACACACCGTGTATAACAATTGTCCCGTACTGTTCCCGTCCGCTCGATCGTCGTTCTTCAATTCAGGTGTATCAACCGATTCCATATGTCAGGAGAGCAGCAAGCGGAAAGACGTGCAGGTATGCACGGCGTCGATTACGTTTTCCACCTGTGCGAGCCGCCTCGGTGAGTGCAGCGCGCGGAACCGTGCAACGTGTCTCGGTGCAGCCGACAGGCAGGCGAATATCGTTGTAGTGCATCTCGGACTAGGGCAGTATACGGTCATCCGTCGTTCTGCTTATGTCACGCGAGTAGGAGAAATTCGACACGCTATACATATACATACGTATACTATACATAGGTATAGAAGCAGTAGCTAAGCCGTATACATACAGTAGCGGACAAAAATTTAAGACGACGAATTTTTCACATTTCTCTACTGTAATATTACAGTAAATATTACAGTGGATTTTGGACGAAATACTAAATATTTGTATTAAAAACCATTATTTGAGCAAGAAGCCCATTTTAGGCAGGATTAAAGCATCTGATCTATATTGTTTTCCTGCCGTTTGGGCTTCCACCTTTAATTTAGTATTTAAACAATTGAAAAACATGGACACATTTTTTTTTTTAAATAGTATTTTACTATTTTTTAAATAGTATTTAATTATGGTATTTATAATTACGTATTATGTATTATTTTTTTTAAATAGTATTTTACTCTTAATAGTATTTTAATCGTATTGTATTTTATTTCGCTAAAAATCCACTATTTAACAATGAATCAATTTCTGAACGAAAAATTCCTAAACATCGCGAGAACTTCCGTCGCTGTACGGTGCGCGATATTCTGGTTTATTATTATTAAATTGTATACTATAGCAATAGATGACCGGCAACGAAAACCGATCGGGCGAAGCGTGCAAGCATGACCGGTCACTCGCGTTTACGGCACGGCCATGGCTGAGGGCGACGGGGGAGATAAGGCGCCGGGCGGAGCTAAGACGATACCCCACTCGGTATATTAGAACTTAATCTAGCTTAACAATACAGTCTTAAGCTAGCTTAAACTAAAGTTAAAATAAGCTTAGACTCACAATTAGTTTAGACTATCAGCACGTGGGCGCCGCGTGATAGCTTTCCGCAGTTTCGCCGGATAATTTTGCCTCGTCTTATCGGCGTTAACGAACGTTTATTTACCGTCGCGCGTCTCCGTACATTTATTTATAAATACGCAAGAAATATTATAAGTGTATGTTTTTCTTTATTAGTATTATATTTTGTGATATCTATGTTTATATATATTTGTTATTATGTTATTGTATTTTTTGTCATGTTTATTATGTTGTTGTTATCGTTATTGTTACTATTACTGTTATTATTACATTATTATGTTGTTATATTAAACCAATTACAGCTCAAATGAAATGCAATCGAATTACGATATAATAACTAAGGAATAATAATTAAAGTAATAAACAATATAATAGAAATAATAATAAAAAATATTAAACAATTGTCTCGGTTATTCGACACAATATTTATTTATACAATTGTGCAAGCAAGCGCAAAGTCTTTTGTTTCTTCCGTTTTAATCAACGCGAAAGCTGTCACGTTCTCGAAACCGACATTTTCCACGAAAATGATAAACAATCGACAAAACGTGCCCGATAAAAATGGCGTCGCGCAACCGAATAAATTTCCGTTCGTTCGCCGCGGAACTCGCACTCGGGGCGGTCTCCTCTTCCTTTACTTTCGGCGACGTCGCTAACATTGGGCGCGCTTGTAAAATATTCGAATACGTTCCATACATTTGAATCGATTTCACTGTACAAGGCGATCAAAGTGTAACACATCCGAAACGGTTGCACGAACGTTTTACACGCCGCTAGGACGACGGCGCACACCTGCGAACGATTCTGATCGATAACACAGCTCGGCCGAATAAAAAAAACGAAATTTATCGATCGCTATCTTTCGATCGTGCAACGCGCATCTCCGATATAATATTCGCGTTGCGTGGATTATTCGATATGTAACTCGGGGATGATTTTTAATTTTAGAAATTTTAATAAAGCGCGAGGTATAGTCTGGAATAGAGTTTTAGTTGTTTTTTAATGGTCGTTTCGACGGCAGAAATTGTTCAGCTCGTTCTGCTTTCGATAGGCGAAATAATTCTGGGGGCGCATGATGCAATGCACAGGGTGCTTTAGAGTGGTGCAACTTTGTGGAAAAAAAGTCGTGGGTGGAGAAGGTTTTTTTTAGATTTGAGGGGAAGGATCGAACTTTATTTTATGGCAAATGGCGTTTTTGAAAAATGTACAGTTTATCAAACTATAGAATTTTTGATATCATACAAATGGTAGGCTTTAATGCAGAGGGTACTTTAGAGTACTGCAACTTCGTGGGAAAAAATCGCAACCCAGCTCACTTTACTTTAAATTAAAGGGGAAGGTTCAAACTTTATTTTCTGGTAATTGGCATCCCCTAAAAAATTGTATACAGTCTGTGCATTTTGTTAAACTTTTCAATTTTCAATATAATAGAAATGGCAAGTTCTAATGCATAGGGTACTTTAGAGTTCTGTAACTTTGTGAAAAAAAATCGCAACCCAGCTCGCTTTACTTTAAATTAAAGGGGAAGGTTCAAACTTCATTTCCTAGTAAATAGCATCCCCTAAAAAAATTGTATACAGTCTGTGCATTTCGTCAAACTTTACAATTCTCAATACTCTAAAACAATTGATTTTCAATACGATAAACAAGGCCTCGCATTTAAATAGTTGCAGTAACATAGTCGCATACAACTTAAAATCGAGAAACAGTATCTTAAACTAGACACTTCAAGCTTTAATAAAAAAAATGTCCCATCATCCTGCCATGATTTTTGGCAGAATCGCCGCCGGTCAAACATCGCCAATTTTTATCCACCGATTCTCCACCCTCTGATTTTCTTGAACGGTATATTTAAGGGTGTATCCAGTCCGGTTTGCAAACAAAACGGCAAAAATTATACGTTCAACGGTTTGTTGTTAACCTGTTACCTTGCCGTGCGTTCTACCCCTCCCACGAGGCGCGATACCGGTTCGAATGCAAGCGGAGCCGAGCGACGCGCCGAGCGGAGAACGAAGGAAAGAAGATGCAGGGGGATAAGAGGAGAAAGCAGGGTGGGGACACGCGTCGCGCGTGCAAACTCTGCTGACCTTACCACCTTGGCGGCGGCGGCGCCGTTGCACCGGCCGCCGCGAGACGTCCTTCCGTCTCTGCGATCCTGTTCGCCCACGCTCGCGGAATTCACCTGAAAAGGAAATCTGAGGTTCCTTTACCTGCTGGCACGCGTTGCCGCGTCCCCGCGCGTCTTTGTCGCCGCCGGCAGCGAGCCGCGGCGAGCGGTGATCCTTCGCTTGTGACAAATAATTACAACTTTCGTACTATCACAGAAATGTAAAAAATATTATGATATTATGTGGAAAATATTGTGATATTATGTGGAAAATATTGTAATATTATGTGGAAAATATTATAATATCATGTGGAAAATATTATAATATTTTTACTTTAATATTATAATATTATAATATTTTCCACATGATATCACAATATATTTTACTTTTAATAATTTAAATATATAATAATATTATATGGAAAATATTATAATGGTTTCATAAAATAATACTTTATCGTAGTGTGTTGCGTCAAGGATTATATATTTTTGTAGAGAGAGTTTTGCTTAAGGCAAAATGACGTAGACAAGTCGTAAAATACAACTTCGATGGAATTTTTATTCTCTTTTTACAAAAATGCGATAACATGTGAAATTATAAAAAGTAAGGAATAAATGTTCGTAGTAACTGAGAGATTTATTCGATTTTATTAGTATGTTCATTTTTGAGGTCCGTAGACCTTGATATTGAATACTGAATATTAAATATTGAATAGTGAGTATTGATATTAATGAGATATTAGATATTGAGCTATCGAGTAGTGAGATATTGAATAATGAATATTATGTACTGAATATTGAAATATTGAATATTGAGGTATTGGATATTATATACTGAATATTGAGATATTGAATATTGAGGTTTTGGATATTATATAGTGAATATTGAGATATTGAATAGTAAGATATTGAATATTAAAAAGTGGATATTAAATATTGAATATTGAGATATTGACTATTGAAATATTGAAATATTGAAATATTGAAATATTGAAATATTGAATATTGAGATATTGAATATTGAGATATTGAATATCGAAATTTTTTAATATAGAAATATTAAATATTTAATATTGAATATTGAATATAGAAATATTGAACATTGAGACATCGAATCTTGAATCATTAAATATTGAATACTGCCATATCAAATTCCAAACACTGATCTACTAAATATTAAACAATACAAACGACTACCAATTTTTAAAACTAGTCTTTTCCATCAAATATGACTGTATTCATTAAATTCAACCACTGCGCGACAGAGTCCAAGCTCTAGACGCGTTCCTGTCGCATTGGCGCAGCCGCGACCCCTCGACTCCCCCCTTATCATCCCCGACCTCTCCTCCTGATATCCTGATACGCGAGAACCGGGGAAATCATCCAGACATTGCGCGCTAGGTTTTACCCTCAAACTGTCGTCGATCCATAATGCGATGATGATTATCTCGCTGCCATAATTCTGCATTTCGTCTGGATCTTGGTGAATGAATTTTTGATGTACGAAAATATGCAGATCCAGTTCACTCGAAAGTATCTAACAATTTCTACAGCGCAAGTCATTGTTTTTACTGGATGAAAATCGTAGGTGGTTTCGTGATAGTAATCTTCTTCGTATTGTTTATTAACCTGAAGATGGAAATAGATGACTTGGGAAGTGGGGATGCGATTAGTTGAACTTTGTGGCTCTCTTTCATAATTGTCGATGATGATGATTATTATTATTGTTATTATTAATATTATTAAGAGTACACTGTCGTGGATATTGACGTTACGTGAACAAATTGGTTTCCAGACTCGACGAATGTAGTATACATTTTAGAGCTTTTTATACAAAAGGCGAACAATACAAGTGTATGATTTTATGGATAATAAGTAGACTGTGGATTATTATAAAATACTTCACAAAATAAACATTTTCTATATCATCCGCAAAAATTAGTAATTTAAATGAGAAAGCTTTTTGTGTCTCTACTAATTTTCCAGATTGAGAATTGTGCAGCTCTGATTTTTAATGTGCAGCTGTGCCATAATTTATTAAAATACTAAAAATCAGAAAAAGTATCTAAAATTCACAATTAAAGTGTCTTTGAGCTGAAAGGGTTAAACAACAGCAAAACCAGAATTAAAACCTCACCGACACGATTAAAGAAGAACATAATTGAATATAATTGAACTACTTTATAATTAGAATCCACCGATCAATAATAAAATCGGAATTCGGCAATTGTAATTCTGCAATTCCAAAATTGCAATCGCAATTCGGCAATTATATTTCCGCAATTCCAAAATTGCAATCGCAATTCGGCAATTTCAAAATTGTAATCGCAATTCGGCAATTGTAATTCTGCAATTCCAAAATTTCAATCGCAATTCGGCAATTATAATTCTGCAATTCCAAAATTGCAATCGCAATTCCGAAATTATAATTCTGCAATTCCAAAATTGCAATCGCAATTCGGAAATTATAATTCTGCAATTCCAAAATTGCTATCGCAATTCGGCAATTGCAAAATTGTAATCGCATTTCGGCAATTATAATTCTGCAATTCCAATTCTGCAATTATAATTCTGCAATTGCAATTCTACAATTTCAATTCTGCAAAGCCGCGACACCGCAAACGATGCACCGAACGCGACGCGTTTAGAAAAAGTTCTCTCGGACAGCGGCGCGTCCCTGCGCTCGCGCGCCGTGCCGGGAGATGAATCGCGCGGAGAGAAAGCAGGTTCGGAGCCTTTGTGGGCAAAGGTGGGAGGTGTGGGCGTTGGGCCAGGTAAAAGGCTGCACCTCTGATTCCCAGGAGAACAGCGGGCCGAGGAATCGGGCTTGCAGCAGGCGCAGGTTGCACATTATATATCGATACGCGAAGCGCGGTCGCGCGTCCGATCCTCGTTCACCGGCGATAGTGCCGCGAGGATTTCTCCGTACGTTTAATTATAAAACACAATTAACCCCTTGCCTTACGATTTAATTTCCAACTTTGCTGGCCAAAAGCGACGCCAAGGTCGTTCGCGCGCAGGGACATAAACAGCTTGGCTGAGCGTTCGAAACTGTACAAAGTCTTATTCAAGTTTGGCCCGATAAACTTACGACGCCTCTGAGGCGTCATTGTAAGTTAAAGGGTTGACACAAAGTTGGATCGAAGACCGGGCAAAGTAACGACACGGTTAGCTTGAGACAAAAAGGCAGACTGACTTTATTTTGTGGAGGGGGTTCTTTTATAATCGTCTTATCGGTGAGTGACGAGTCGGTCGGGGATTGTAGTTCATAGGATGAATCTATCGGGTGTGTCATGGTTCAAAGGACTTGGAAAGGATGACTAGGAAAGGTACATTGGGCGGGTTTGTTGTTGATGAGGTGGCGAGTGCGTCACAATAGCTAACCGTGTACAACAGGGGATGTCAAACTCGCAGCTCAAGATGAACAATTTTCAAAGTAGTCTCGGCCAATCAAATTTCTCCCGAAATATAAAAAATAATATCGAAGAAGAGATGTCAAATATCAGGACGTAGACAATAATTTACCTTTATATATGTTTATTACAATGTGCTAGTCAAAATAAAGGTATTTGTTTCTATGAACATTGATTGTTTTTCTTTCCGGCCCACCTATAGTTAAGCATCGTTTGTTTGGCCGAAGTTAGCTTTTGTGTTTGACACCCCTGGTGTACGACAATCGCCATAGTTCGCGAAACTATCGCCGCGCGCGAACCGTTGCGAAATACGCTCGGGGTATCCAAATATCTGCGATCTTCATGGCGGGCTCGATTCACGTATGATCGTTTCCGCGAGGGTATTATCGTGGATCTACAGGCAGCAACGGTACCCCCGGCCGACGCCCGAATCGACGATAGTCGAACTTTAACGGCCTTTATCGTTGCTTTAGAATCGCTGCTATTCGAAACAGTTCTGCACGGCTCGCGTCGCGTCTCGTAACTCCCTCTCTGCTAGCCGGCGAGTACGTATTTCGCTGGCTTTGATAGGGATTCTGTATGGGGCAAACTATGGAATTGTTCGAAGAATTCGGCAATATGGACATTTTGTAGTCTTGACAATTATACAATTTTTGTTGATATTTTGTGATTAATAGACAATTTTCAGTGTTCAATATCTTTGTTTTCAGCATCTCAATATTTGAATATTGATATTAAATATTCAATATTTCGAGATTCAATATTTGAATATTGATATTAAATATTCAATATTTCGAGATTCAATATTTGAATATTGATATTAAATATTCAATATTTCAAGATTCAATATTAAATATTCTATATTTCACATTTCAGATTCAATATTCATTATTCTATATTTCACATACAATATGCAATATTTCAGGATTTAATGTCCAATATTTAATATTCAATATTTTAAGATTCGATATCCAATATTTAATATTCAATATTTTTCACTATTCAATAACTGAATTTTCAATACCTCATTATTTAATATCTCAATATTCAATAGCTCAGTATTTAATATTCGATATCCCAATATTCAATATTCAATATTCCAAAACTCAATATTCAAGATTTCAAAATTTAATATTCAATATATAAAAATTCAATATTCAATACTTCAAAATTCAATATTCAATATTTTAAGCTATAATATTCAATATTTCAATATTCAATATCCAATATTCAATATCCAATATTTAATATCTCAATATCCAATATTCAATATCTCAATATCAAAGCGGACCACTGTTAGGCGATTCAACGGCTTCCTTCTTCTTCATCTTTTTTATTCCTTACTTTTTACAATTTTACATGTTGGCGCATTTTTGTAAAGCGGGGAATGAAAATTCCATCGAAATTGTATTTTACGACGCGTTTGCGTCATTTTGCCTTAAGCAAAACTCTCTCTTCAAAAGTATATAATCCTTGTCGCAACACACTACAATAAAGTATTATTTTATGAAACCATTATATCAATTTGCTTTTAGCAGAATTCTCTCTCTCTCTCTTTCTCTTCGTAAAAATATAATCCTTGCATCCACACGCCACGATGAAACCTTATTTTACGACACTTTTATACCGATTTGCTTTTAGCAAAATTCTTTCTTCGCAAGGATATCGTCCTTGAAACAATACGCAACAAAGAGGTTCAATTTTACGAAATCATCGCCGTTTAAATCATCTGACTTTAAACAAAAAAAAGAAAAATCCCACCCGCAAACTTCATCCTTGAGAGAATTTTATCTGCATTTATTTAAACCTTCGCACTCGAGACTGTTTTAACTCCAAAATGATGACTTCTGTCTCAACTTAATTATTTCGCTTTTATTAAGTTAGTTATTCAATTTTATTTAACACAGAAGATTTTAGTTAAATAATTTTTAAATAGTACCATGTTAAATAATTTTTAAACAGTACCATATTAAATAATTTATAACTAAATAATTTTTAAATAGTACCATATTAAATAATTTCTAGCTAAATAATTTTTAAATGGTACCATATTAAATAATTTTTAAATAATACCATACTCAATAATTTATTACTAGTAATTTCCATCGCGAGTTGGACTCGTCAAAGTACGCTAAGGGGTCAACGGTCACCATCGCGTCCTTTTCACCAGTCGTTGAATCCCATTTCGAAGCAGTTCGACAGCCGGCAAACGAAACCGAAGGTGCCCGAGATTTCACGATCGGTGCTCGCCGTCGCTTTTCGAGGGACGAGTGTTCCCACGGCGGGGCACATCCGCGGCATTAATATGCGTCCAGCGGAAACGTCTCCCGACGGACGCCTGCGTAATAATCTCGAAGGGGTTGGCCGTGGCGTTGCCGCGCGCGCGGAGCGTCGGACGTGCTCACGCAGGTGCAAAACGCCGGGGACACACGTTGTCGCGATCGACGTGCGCAGAGTCGCTGGTTATTGGTATCGCGCTAGCAGGCGAGCAGAAACCGGGCGAAGCAACGTCGCGGTGTTCCGCGGCCGTTCGCGGCGACGGTATATAGCAACGACGGTATACATACAATATAGCGCGAAACAATGAAGAAACAGTTTCACGCTGAATTGACTTCGCTGAATTCACCTTCGCGTGAAAATCACGCTTGATTATAGCACTTGTTTATCCTCGATACTTTTAACCCTTTGAGGCCATTTTAAGCTTAGATCCAAAATGGCTATTTCGACCAGCTATAGTATAGTACTCGGTATAATTTGCTATACGAGATCGAGTTTTCTGGTTCGTAAAACTGTGATGCTTTTAACAGAAGGATATTTAACCCTTTGTTCTGTCACCTTCGAAAATAATTCTTACAGCAACAAAGTTTAATTCTGGAACAATTGTTAATAATGAAACTGTTCGTACGAATCGCAAGAGTTAATTTTGTATATACAAAATGCAATTCGTCGCTTAAAATGGAAATACTGTAAACCAGAAAAATTATTTCAGATTTACAGTTTAAAACGGCTTCGAGCGCAAATTGTTAATAACGTCAACATTATTTTGTTAATTATATAACAATTTTCCATTGGCGTTTTTGTCGCTCCGCTGATAAGCGCTTTAACGAACGATCAAAGACGGATCGGGGAAAACAAAGTGTGCCGAGCAGAGCGCGCATTGCATTTTTGTAGCGGAACAAAGTATTACGCGGGAATTGTGAAAATGCATTAAATGCCGTTTATTCTTTTGATGTAGCGTCGACGTCCGAGTTTTTACAATACAGGGGGAGGGGGGAGGGGGCGGACGAGAATAAAACGCAGGATTTCCATTTTCAGCAAGGGGGTTTTTACAAAACGCGCTTGTATCGGAGACACACGGGCAGGAAAATGAAAATTGCTGCTAAACCTGGGTGGTAGTAGTATTATTAGTAGCCCCGGCCGAGTCATGAATATAAAATCTATAGTGTGTGTCGCGCGTGTAAAATATTCGCGATCCCGTTCGCGAGACTTTTTCTTTTTATTTATTTCTCGTTTGTGCCCCGTCGATGTTATTGCGGTCTGTCGTGTTCGGTGGGTGGGGAGGAGGAGAAATTCGATAAACAAGTGAATAGTTAACGGAACGAATTAATCGACGGATATGCGCGCGCTCCCTGGAATTTAATCCGTTGCGGCATTAATTATTCCTCTCGTTAAATAAAATTGTGTGTGTTGCGAGATGGATGGAAATTGAAAAATAATAGTTGAAGCTTTCGCGTTGCATTATTCTTGATATTTCTTAATTATTTTTATGCATAATGATAGGAAGAATGACAACGATGATGGTAAGGATAATAATGATAATGATAATACTATTAATAATGATAATAACAATACTATTAACAATGATAATGGTTATAATAATACTATTAATAACGCTTAATGATAATAATATAATGGATGCGTATAAAAATAAATTGCAACAGTAAAAATTCGATATTAAAAGTTAACGATACCTTTGGCCTGAACTCGGTGTCTGACCTTTGCTGTCTGAAACTACTGCTGCTTATAGGTTACCATCGGCTATAATGAACAGCTGATGGAACGTGTACGAGACCATTCCATATTATTTCACTATCGTACTATTTTATCCTTTATTAAATACGGTAATAAATTAGATGTATAAATGCACCTTTATAATCTCTGTAATCATAATTAAATAGCTGACTTTAAGTGTTTATAATAAAAATTGCAAGGAACAATATTAAATATTAACGACACTACAAAAAATGTTTAAGAACAGTCTTAAATAATTAAAAGGTCAACTGATAATCAACTATGCAAATAATAAATTGTCAGGATCAAATAATATAATAGTAATAAATGATAATCAATTACGAGAATAATAAATTAACTAGATTAACTAATGATCAACTACGAAGATAACAAACTAACAAGATTGACTTATAATCAACTATGAAGATAATAAACTAACATTATCAATTAATAAACAACTACGAAAGTAGTAAGCTAACGATCAACTAATAAAATAACAACCTATCAACGTCAACC
The DNA here is from genome assembly GCF_028453695.1 of Augochlora pura. Taxonomy (NCBI): domain Eukaryota; kingdom Metazoa; phylum Arthropoda; class Insecta; order Hymenoptera; family Halictidae; genus Augochlora; species Augochlora pura. Next base: position 2,104,956 of record NC_135778.1, on the reverse strand, counting down.
AACAATAAACTAAAAAAAATAATAAACTGACAAGATCAAGTAGTAAACAACTACGAAGATAATAAGTTAACAAAATAGTAAACTAACATTATCAACTAACAATCAACTAATAAAATAACGACCTAACAATATCAACTAACAATCAACTAAAAAATAATAAACTGACAAGATCAACCAATTATCAATCAACAAAATCAACCAATAATCAATTAGCATGATCAACCAATAATCAATCAACAAGATCAACGAACAATCAATCAACAAGATCCACCACCAATCAGCTAAAAGTAGGACAAACAAATGTCAACAAACGTACAAATAAATATTCGTGCTCACGGTCGAGCATTAGAACACCATTGCGGAAAGTGGATCGGTTTTCGCTGCGGCCGCGTTCCCTCGGCGGTATATTACGTCAGTCAATGGGTCGGCAAACAGTCGGCGAGCGCGTTTTCCTTTCACATATTGTTCGGCCTCTCTCTGGCGGTGACGGAACGAGGTTGCGGTAGCGTGCAACATCAAACGCATAAGAGGACACCATGAGAACCGAGAAAGTGATCCCGGGCCGGTGTCCGAGCAAAAACCCTGACATTCCGCGGCCGCTCGTGCAACCGACCGTGTTCCGCGCGCGTCCCGTCTCTTTATTGTTTTCCCTCCGCGTCGAGGTATCACGACGATTAGCTCCGCTCGCTCTCGTCCCGTGAAAGAAGACGGCGGGAAAATCTCCTCGAGGAAAACCGGGCAACCGTTTAAAAGCTCGCGGATCCGCCGGCCTTGTTCGCGAAACGAGTCGCGAAATTCTCCGCGCTGGCTCATCCCCGAACCCGCGTTGCTTAACGATCCCCTCCCTTCCTCCCTCCCGCCCCTCCGAGCATTATGCAACGGAGAGTTCGCCGGCGGCGCTGGATTCTCCACGGGAAAAACCGTTCGGACTTCGCTTAACCCTGTACACCCGAAGCCGTTTAAACTGCAAATGTGAAATCATTTTCTTGGCTCGTAGTGTTTACATTTTATATAACAAAATGTATTTTATACGCATGATATTGTTTCCTGCGACTCGTAGCAACAGTTCTCTATTACTCGATCATTTTCTCGATCTGAACCTTATTGTTGGTAAAATTATTTTGAAACGTAATAGAATTATACGATATTATATAATAATAGAATTATAGATTAAATATTCGAATTTTGGAAGAAAGGACCGTGTTCACCGGCGACGTTATCCAGCGTATGCCCTCGAGAAGGGAAGGAGAAAATCTTCGTACGTAACACAAGAAACCAATTCGTCATTCGGATAGAGTATCAACAATAAGATTTATTCGTCGCCGCGATTAGAATATGAAACAGCGATCGGAGCGATTAAAAGTCAGGTGTCACCGGTATGCGTGTCGGGACATCGATGCCTCCCGATCGGTATCGGCCGTACGTACCGGCAATTTGCGTCGGCTCTGAAATTTTAATCGCGTCGAACGAAAGGGCGAGGAGCCCAGTCCGGAAAGTGAATCAGCATGGCGGCTACGGTGGATAGTTTCAGCGCGACAACGGCGCGTCGCGACGATAGAAACCCCCCACCACGGGAGACCCCCCACCCTCGCCCCGCTTTCCATACGAGACGTGCGCGGAAACTGTTATAATTCGAGTAGCAGTTCTCATGCGAGACATAACCCGAGAAACAATTAACCGCTCTTCCGCAACAAGAATTAAGTTTTGCTTTACGACGCGCTCGCGCTCGCTCGTGCGCCATAAACGGGACTTTGTGCTTTTCAATTCGACGAATGGCGGACGATGCTAACAAAATAGTAAACTAACAAGATCAACTAACAATCAACTAATAAAATAACAACCTAACAACATCAACTAACAATCAACTAAAAAATAATAACCTGACAAGATCAACTAATAATCACTAATAATCACCTAACAAGATCAACCATAATCAATCAACAATATTTTATTAAAATATAATATATTAAAATTATAGTAATTGGTACAATAATTATAGTAATTGGTAAAAGAAAATAGTATGGCTAGGGGTTAAGCTGTCACGGTTATCTGTAAAGCAACCTATAGTTACGTATAAGCAACCTATAGTTCGTGTAAAGATAAAAATAAATTAAATTCCGTTTTCACCAAAGCCCGTTCAATTAGGCTGCGTCGCGTTAGCCACGAAAAATCGCGGGCGGCGACGGCGGCGGTCGACGAGGCGGCCGGATAAAAGCCACCTGTTGATCGATGGAAAATACCGATTCCACTCTCGTCGAGAGTTTCGGCGCGCCTTGAACCGCGCGCGCGCGCGCGCTCGCGGGGGTGGAAGAGACACCCTCGAAAAGTAGCAGGGCTTCAGTCGGTTCCTGGAGGATGCTCAGGTAGCGCGGCGTACGAGGCATTTAATTAACCACCTGATCGATACATCTCTGTCCCGGGAGGTCACCCGGGCCCGGATTTCTCCAGAGGGTAGCTTTATGGTAAGCATAAGCGACCGCCGGCGCGTTTATTAGTCCAGGATCACGGTCGGCCCTTTCCGTTCGCGCGGAATCCCGTCGGAATATAATCGCGACGACGCCATTCGTTGAACGAAAGCACGCGTTTTATTGGACGTTGTTCAACGTTGGCTCAAAGTTCACCGAACGAAATTTAGCTCCAGAAATAAGCACATTGCGTGTGATTGCTAAGACGTATCACACGTAACACGTATATATCATGTATACATATGCATATAAAGTTATAAATATATTTATTTATTTATGTAAATAAATAAATAAATTTATGTAAATTATCACACGTAACACGTATATATTATGTATACATATGCATATAGAGCTATAAATATATTTATTTATTTATGTAAATAAATTTATTTAAATTTATTACATTAAAATTTAATACATTAAAATTTATTTACATAAATAAATATATATTTATTTATGTAAACGTTTCGCTTAGTTTTAAATAATTGTGCTGAATAAAACAATCATTGCTCTGATGTGACAAGTATGTTAACATTTTTAATATGAGAGGACCTATAAAATTATTAAAATATTAAAATACAAAATTTCTTTTGTATAATATGGATTAATACGTCGGAACTTGTGGCGCTTTAAAAATCGAAGATTGAAAGTGATTTAATACAATAGTCGTTATCGTTAATTTTATTAATCCTGTTCTAGTTCAATTTAATAAACGACTGTGTTGCTTTTAAGAACGTTCAAGTTCGAGTCCCGGCTTCGCGACGCTCGATGGTCGATTCTCCTTGGACCGAGCGCGTTTTCATGTAAAATCCAAGTCTCGTCACCGATGACTCGGCTCTTTAAAAAAAGCATTTGTTTCCCGTCGCCGATGAAGCAAATCGCGTTTTACACGCCGTTTTTCGATGCGTAATTTCGGTTGTTCGCTGTTCGTTATTCTCTCGCCACCCTCTAGCCGGGGAATTGTTACAGGGTTTTTAAGGTCAGCTCGAGGGAGCACACCATTCTCTGTCCGCGTAAATGACAGTGCTAAAGATTTTATTTCCTCCGGGCGGAAGCGGGATTACAGCATTATACCGTGGAACTATACCGTATATAATATACCTATCCAGAGTGGAAGAACTTCTTAAACGAGATATCACGGACATGAAAAAACTTTTAACATAAAATACCAGCCGCGTGATGCTGATTAAATTTGACGAGCACCCATGGACTTTCGTTAGGGAATTTTGGTTGTTTAATGTCTTGTAGGAATTGTTCTTCTTTTGTTTTATTATAATTTATTGTACCGAACGAAGTGTTACTGTTGTACTTTTATTAATTAGCGATCTTTTGTTAGGAGAACTGACTCGTTTAATAGCTTGTAAAAATTGTTCCATCTTTCTTCTTGCAGTTTAACATCCTGAAGCGATATTAAAGTATTACCATAATATTTTTAATAATTATTGATCCTTCATCAGAAGATCTCCTTTCTGTACTCATCTTCTAAAAATTATTCCATCCATTTTCGTACGATTCAATATACTAAAAAATTTTCTACATTGGTACTATAACACTTTTAACAATTATCAATGTTCTATTAAGAAATCTACTATATTTAACATCGCGTAAAAATTATTTAGATGGTCATGTTTAATCGTTTTTAGTAGCATGACCATCCCCTCAACCAAAAAAAGTCATTTATTACCTCTTACTTTTACATAAAATTAAAAACGTATACAAAAAAGAAAACTAACAATACAATATATTCTGTTATATTATTCACCTGTTAACATATTATTATTAGATTCAAGAAGAGGTAACAATTCGTCTATAAAAATATTCTTTGTCAATATTTAACCCTTTGCACTCGAAGCCATTTTAGCTCTAAATCTAAAATAATTTTCCTAGGTTATAGTATTTCCATTTTATGTGACAAAATGTATTTTATAAATATGAAATTGTTTCTTGTGACTCATGTCAATATTTTTACTGTTAAGAATTTTTTAAATCTAAACTTTGTTAGTATAAAACTCATTTTGGGACGTGACAGAATAATTTTAATTAATGGCGCCTTAGAGTCGCCACTCGAGTGCAAAGGGTTAATCCAAAAACACAATAATTAGTTCATCTACCCTGCAATATGCTTGCTAAAAGTTGAGTGTTTTATGCACCGTTCCATAAATTAATAAAAATATTAAATTCCAATAAAAACCTGCGAAATGTTCCAGTACAGAGAGAGAGTACATTGTTCTCTTTCTTACGCGCCAATCGTGCGTACCAATCGCGCTGTTCATCCCTCTACGGTCCACGAGTCCGTTCCAGCCGATCGAGGCCGGCCAGAATCGGCGATCCTTGATTGAGCTTTCGTTCAGCATTGCCAAGAATTTGGACACGCGTCCCGATGATTTGTTTCGACGTTCCCGCCCGGACAGCTCCATTTCTCTCGCTGTCGGAGACACCGACCAGATGTCCCGCTTTTCACCATTCATAGGGACAGCCCGTTTCGCTGAAAGAACAAAAACTGCGCCGCGACCGCACACCGTGCGGCGCCGCACACGTACATGCATACAGGGTGTCCCAAAAATGTCTCGCAATCGGAAAATGGGGAGATACCTGTGATCATTTCAAGTAACTTTTTCCTTAGCGAAAAGGCAATCCGCGGCTTCGTTTGCAAGTTATCAGTGAATAAAGTTGGCTGCGCGCGTACGCTTTAAGTCGCTGTTACGCGCGCGAAGGACGACGGTCAACGATGCTTCGTTTTCTTAGAAGCGAATTTCAACTATTTTTCATCGATTAGACCGACACAGCTGATCTGTATACGACTGTTTCGCGATCGATGAGAAACAGTTGAAATTCGATTCTCATTGTTGGCCATCGTTCCTCGCAAGCGTAACAGCAGGTTGATGCGTGCGCGCGCAGCCAAATTTATTCGTTAATAACTCGTGAACGAAGCCGCGGATTGAATTTTCGCTGAGGAAAAAGTTACTTGAAATGGTCACAGGTATCCCCCCATTTCACGATTGCGAGACATTTTTGGGACACCCTGTATATACGTGATGTGTCTCGTCGGGCGTTACATTCCTCGGCGTGTCGCATTCGAATCGGCGGCAGCCATTTTATATTCTCGCGGTCTATTTACGGTGGTAGACGGAAAATGGATGAAATATAGGGCGCGGCCGTGCCACGTGGTTACCGTAAGGGGTGGCGGCCGGGACGAAGTTAACCCGGAATAATTCCGCGAATGGTACGAAACCTTCTCTTTGGTGAAAGAAGAATCAAAAATAAACTTACTATTTTATTGTAATGAAAAATCAATTTATTATTTTATTGTAATGAAAAATCATTCATTATTTTATTGTAATGAAAAATCAATTTATTATTTTATTGTAATGAAAAATCAATTTATAATTCTATTGTAATGAAAAATTCATTCATTATTTTATAGTAATGAAAAATTAATTTACTATTTTATTGTAATGAAAAATCAATTTTTATTGAATATTTTCTTTCTGTTAGTCTAATAGCATTAACATAAGTTTTAAGAGAGTTTCAGAAGTGTTTACAAGGGGATGAGAATAAAAGTGGAATGCAAGATCAGAATTTTAAAGGATCAATTGTTTAATTAACTGTTTTAACGTCGTATATATTTTATGTATATAGTATATTATATTTTATCGTATCGGATAAATTATAATTTGATAAAGAAGTGTCTAAGAAAGTATCATTATAATTTAACAGTTATAATCACGATTCTATCAATAAGTAAACTTATTGTTTCCTCTTTAAAAACATTGACAGATAAATAGTCAACTATTTTGCTGAATAAATATGTACAATCTAACCGATATAATGATCATCGTACCAATATATTAACTTAGAATATAACATCGTATCACATAAATCATGATCTGATAAATAAATCTATTTATTGTTAATCATACCATATTACTGGTTATATTAACACTCATTGATTGAATGAGACATATCTCCCATGTAATACGAATAATTTCATGAATAAAATTAAAACATATTTACCATACAATATAAATAATTTCATGAACAATATTAAAACATAACCTCGACATAATAATTCCTCCGCCGATAAATCAATTTAATATAGAACCTCGCGTCGAATAAATTATAATTTCCTAGATAAATATCGAAGAAAGTTCTATTCGCCCCGAGGCTCTCTCCGGGCGCCCTTATTCGTTTCCAGGCGCGCCGACTTCCACCTTCTGACCGCTCTCTCCCTCTCTCTCTCTCTCTCTCTCTTTCTCTCCATTATCCGACTCCTTCATCCCTCGGGTGTCTTAAGTACATGTCGATGCGGCCTGCTCTTCCGTGGGATTTCGCCGGCATCTGGAACAAATAAGGAATATCGTCTGGAAAGAGAGAGGAGGAAGGGAGGGGGGAAGGGTGAGAGGGAGGGAGAGAGGGAGGGAGGGTTGCTGTTCGCGCTCGCCCGGGAGAGCCCTTCGAGACCGTGGAATCTCGTCCGGCGTAGTTCGGTAAATAAGGGCGCGCTGGTGGTCTCTCCCTCTCTCTCTCTCTCTCTCTCGCTTCTGTAAATATGTACACGTATTGTTGCCGGGAGAGGCTCCTTCTTTCCGAGTCCGGCCGGTGAGCGAACACCGGCTGTTTGTATCTTTCGTGGAATCGACACGCGAATCGAGTTGGCCGCTACCCTCTCTCTCCCTCTCTCTCTCTCTTTCTCTTTCTTTGTCTTTTTCTTTTCGCTCTTTATTTCTGTCTCTCGGCTCATGTTAACGCTCGCCACAGCGTTCGCGGGTTCGTACCGTAATTTTCTACCGTGCGCTCTGGAACGAAGACAAAGAGCCTCGTATTTATATCTATACGCGTTTGTTCACGGCGATATTAGCTTCGGCCGGATGTTATACGTATGTACCACGGTTCTGCTACCTTCGTCGTTTCTACCCGGCACACGATACCACCAGACAGACGTCTCACTCGTTGAAATTATATTTGAACCTCGATTCGGATAAATCTTTCAGGATTGTTCTATTATTGGTATTTATCCACGTCGCAGAATTGTTTCACCGACGGCGGTGCAACTGAGAGGTTAACCCTTTGCACTCGAAGCCGTTTTAACTGTAAATGTGACATAATTTGCCTGATCTATAGCATTTCTATAGTATGCGATAAAGTGCACTTTTACGGATACGAAATTGATTCTTGCGACTCGTGGCAACAGTTTTACTACTTAATGATTTTTTCAATCTAAAATTGTTATAAAAATTATTTTCGAACGTAATAGAATAATTTTAGTGGTGCCTCAGAGTCGCCATTGGGGGGAAAGGGTTAAAACAGTTTTCGGTCGCAAACTGTGATTATCAAAAATGTAAAACCAAAAAAAAAAATCGGAAAATTGAAGATTTCTCGAAAACTCGTGTATTCTCTATTTTTATATTAATTCTTAGAATAATTAATACTTAGAATAATTTACTATATGAAATTGAGTCTTGTGATTCGTAAAACTGTTCTGCTTTTAACAGAAGGGTATTCAATAACGTCAACATTATTTTGTTAATTATATAACAATTTTCATTGGCGCTTCGGAGGCGCCACTCGAGTGCAAAGGGTTAAACGTTATCGCATCGGAACAAACAATTTCTTAACCCTGAAAACGCGAATTAAGCGAGTCGATCGATCGGTAAACATCGAAGCTAGAGGGAACGCAGCGTCGCGACGGAGTCGTATCCAGCGTCGCGCGTGAAGCAATAAAGCGACGAGAGAACGAGCGCTCGCGCGCAGGGCTGATAAAGAAACCGTACCTTTCCCCACGGAAGGAAGAACTCGGCGAGGTAACCGAATGAAATTCCCGGCCGCTCTACGTGTGTTTTGTTACTTTAATCGCGTTATCGCGGCGCACGGTGCCCCCGTGGAACTACCGTCGGGTTAACCGAACGGCTCGCCGCGAGATTAACAACGAATACCAATGCGTGTCCGCCGATGCCGCCCGCGGGATCCTGTTTTACCTCGGCTGACTGTCTCGCTTAAACCGCGACCGTCCGTATGAAAATTGTTTTATCAACGCCGCGAACGGATACGCGACGGATAAAACTGTCCGAAGAGGCGACGCGATCTGCGAGCGAAGAAAATCGGCGCGCGTTTTATTGCCGTTCTACTTTGTCTGCGATAATCGCTTGCGGAGAAATTCATTTTTGCAGATTGCTGGCAACGAGGATCGCCGAATTACCCACTTAACCTGTGATATTTTGCAATATTAATGTTGTAGAAATAATGTTATATAGGATTATTTGTATATACTTTAGTATACAATTTAGTGTACAATAGGCAGTATAATACGATAAAATATACAATATTTACAAGATATATTTATATCATGTTTACATATTGTATTAAATATTGTATTATATTATTTATTATATTATACACATATCTGATACATGTTGTATATTTTATATATTAATATTGTATAGTAATATAAATATCTACAATTATTTATATAGAATTTAATATATATGCTTGCAATTGAATTGCATTGTTTTTAATCATATTATAAATTCATGATTTTTTACCTAATTGCCTTCAACTGAATTGCATTATTTTTAATCGTATTACAATTCACGATTTTGCACCAAATTGCTTTCAACTGAATTGCATTACTTTCATTCACATTATGATTCATAATTTTTCACCTAATTGCTCTCAACCGAATTGCATTATTTTTAATCGTATTACAATTCCTGATTTTTTTTTACCTAATTCTTCTCAACTGAATGGCATTCCTCTTAATTCTATTATACCTCGCGTCTTCTCAATCCTTTCTAATTGCATAACAATTAATTACACTTAACCATACTTGATCATACTTAATTCAATATCTTATCAAGCCCTGCGTACAAATACCCAGAAACTGTTCAATTCCTTAACATTACCACTGGCACAAAAAATTAACCCTTTGCACTCGATCGGTGACTCTGAGGCACCACTAAAATTATTCCGTCACCATCTAAAACAATGTTCATACCAACAAAGTTTCATTTTTAATAAATTATTAAAAATTAAAGTTTTGGTAAGAATCACAAAAATTAATTCGGTACACATAACATACACTCGGTCGCTTAAAATGGAAATACCGTACAGCAATTATTTCAGATTTACAGTTAAATCGAGCGCAAAGGGTTAAAAGACATTGCAGCGATTCGAGGCGTTCGACGATCCACCGGCAGGACAACGAATCAAAATGTCGCACAGGCAACGCGTCGAAATGGCCGAGTACATCCGAGCTCCTCTCGTCGCCGGATTCGCCGCGGGTCCGCGATCAAACAGAAATCACTTTTCCGGTCTACCGGCGATGCTGGAAGTTATTAATAGCGACTTCGTGAACTCTCATTTCGTCGCCCCCACCCCCTTCCCGGGTACCAGCCGGAAGTGGCGAGAATTAAGGGGGCGGACGCGCTCGGAGAGGGGGGGAGAGGGAGAGGGGAGCGTAAAGAGCGAATAAAGCCGGAAGAAGATGAAACTTTAACCCGTCGTGTGCGCGAAAGTCCGGGATCGGCGTGGGGGGATGAAGCGCCCCCCCCCCCCCCCCCAACGCCACCCCCCCTCGTTTCCCGCAGTATGTTTCGGCTCTTAATATTAACCTCGCCGCCGCCGCCCCTTGCTGCCGTCTCGTGCCACGGAACGCGCGCTTTATTGTGCCGCGTCGCGCGGTTTTCTTTCGGTCAATTCCGCAGCCGGCTGGAACGTTTTCGGGGAAGCCGCGAGATCTTGTTACGCGATGACGTGTATCCGGGTGCTGTTGGTAATTCAACCCTTTTGCACTTAAGGCGACTCCGAGGCGGCGCTGGAAATCGCCGTGCCATTTACCGAAGAATCGTTGCAATGTTAAATTTGTCTACGCCGTCGCGAAAGGGTTAACGCGACGCGTTCCGCGGCGTAACACGAGCTGGGAATTACTGCGACAAGAAAGTACACGGGGCGGGGGGAGGGAGGTTGAGGGAGAAGAGATCGCCGATTAGTATCGAATACGGTCGAGTCGATTCTCATCGGTGCGCGGCGCGAGGTTGGCCCCCTTTTCGTCGTTTCATTGAAACTTTAACGGGGCACCGTGGCGGGAACGATGATAAAACTATTCCGCGGCGCGTGCTTTCTCCTGGATTTTCATTTTTTTCCACGCGAGATGTGTGATTTCCCCGGCGACCCATCCGCGCGGCTGTTTCCCCTCGGACAGCCGAAAATTTTCGCCCGGTTCGAAGGCCGCGGCCGAGAACTCCTTCCGAGATCTCAATTAATTCGCACCGGTGAGTTCTTGGCTCGAGATTAGTTCGCTCTTCTTCGCCGCTTTATTAGCGGCTCGCGGCGCAATTGAATCGAGCGCTCGACGGTCCGCGGCGCGGGAACGGCGGGATAAATAATTAACCAGTCAACTGTGGCGCCCTCGTGTAAAAGTGCGCACAGTTTCGTGTCGCCGGAATCGAGCCGCGACGAGTATATATAATTATTTAAGTTGTATTAATAATTTATTACGAGATCTGGTATTTATTTATCGGTAGTTTAAGGTTTTTTAATTATTCTAGCGAAAATTTTATTGCAGTATCCGTCACGGTTGTAGAGTTGTAATAACTTGTTACCGAAGTCTCCAAACCGGGCCAGTGTTAGGCGATCAACTATATCAATATTATTTATATATAATATATTCATTTTTGGCCAATTTAAAAAATTTCCATTTATTAAATAAACCGGAAAGAGTTCTAATAACATCTATTACGATCAATTTTCACTTACAGTTTCATTAATTCAATATTATCTTAGA
>NC_135778.1:2093264-2093612 GCF_028453695.1 Augochlora pura | reverse complement strand
CCCCCCCCCCCCCCCCCCCGCGGATAAATATGATCGGCGTCGGGTTCGAACGAAACTTCGACCATCCCCCCGATTTTCGACGGAAGTGAATTTCTGGCCGTTGAATAGAGCCACCGGTTTAATCTCTTGGGGGAGAGGGGGAACTACTTAGCAGGGAAGTTTGTTCGATCAGCGGGCTTTCTTGCGGAAACCTTGGCCCCCTCCGCGCAAACCGCCTCGCCTCGCCTCGCCTAGCCTCGCCTAGCCTTGCCGTTCCTTTCCTAACCAGCCTCGTGACGAACAGCCCTAATTATCACTCGGTCGGATGTGGCCGGGACGCCGCCGGAAATTCCTTCGCAAATCCCCGCC
>NC_135778.1:2085692-2092764 GCF_028453695.1 Augochlora pura | reverse complement strand
ATCAACATAAAAATACCGTATAGCAATCAAGAACGCATTAAAGATAGCATCGAAGCCATTCTCATCGGTGTACACGCAACGTCCCGCGAATCGCGGAACAATAGAACGGCATTTTCTTAGCAAGCGTCGGTTTCTTTCGTTGTTGCGAACGCGCAGGGGGCGGCAAGAAACGTGGAAAATTGATCCAGACGGAAATTCAGCAACTTTCTAATCACAACTGTCTGAAGCTGTTTCATCAGGAGCGGGAACACCGATCGTTACCTATCCTCGTTAAGCCGGGAATCTCGGGATTATCGAACCGTGAGCGGACAGTTTCTTGCGAGAAGCGCGCGAAGAGAAGTCATTTTTCGTTCAGTCCGGCTCTCCTTCGCCCTGTTCCTGGGTCTTTTTCTTTTTATTTTTCTCGCATCGCGTTGCCTCTCATTTATTTATAGCGAACCCGGCTTCTTTAATTAATCGATCGATCGCCCTTCGATTTTATTCCGAGGAAAGCGATTTCCTTTCTTTTTAAGCGATTTCCTTTCTTTTTAAGCGATTTCTTATCGTTGCAATTCGGAAAAAGTACTACAGGGACATACTATAGAGATAAACCGTAATATAGAGACATACTATAAAGATAAACTGTAATATAGAGACATACTATAGAGGTAAATTTTAATATAGAGACGTAGTGAATTTTGCGATCACTGGTTGACAATGTTTTAATATTTATTGTGTTTTTAGTGTATCGATCTCAAAGTCAAAAACATAACCTTGTTAAACTACCATATTATTATATAGTTGTTTAAATATTACATACCTTTCGCGATGAACAAAATAAATAAAGTAAAATTTAACATTGACCCACTGTAAGTTTCTATATTACAATATAATTCTTTAAATATTAGATACATTTATTAGATACCAAAATATTATATACCTAGATTACTAATAAAATAGAATAAAAATAAAAGAAATAAAATAAATCAAATGAATATTATTTAATGTTCTGTCAACATAAAAATCTCCACTGTCGAATAACCTGTCACTAAATTAAGAAACCCAGCTGATTATTCTAAAAATGAAAAAAAAAATGTTTAAACAACAACTTTAACATCCATAAACATCTATTCCAATCCAGAAGTTCCAATTACTTACCGCAATATATTTCCAACAATCACAGCAACCACAAAATATTAAACACAAAGCCTCGGCAAGATTTATCATTAATCCAAGAACGGACTCTTCTTTCGTGATTTCGTACATTTTGCAGAAGCTGCGCGCGCCGGGGTCGCGCTGAAAAGGGCCAGGGAATATTTTCGATCCGGCTAACCGTGAAATGAGATAGCTAGGTGCTCTCGCAGCGGGGCTCGCACGCCTGGCCAGGTTTGCGCAATGATCGATGAAGCGCCGAAGGATCCTCGAAGGTGCTATTCCTCTTCGAGCCGTCGCGTCCCGTCGCCTCGTCGCCTCGTCGTCCTCCTCCTCCTCTCGAGTGCGTCCACAACACACTGTTGGTCCACGTACGTGATCCTCCGCTGTGCGAGAGAGACCAGAAGGGGTGGAGTGCAGGCCGGGAGAAGGAGGATGAGAAGGGGGAGGAAGAGATAGAGGGTGAGGTATATTGGGAAGCAGAAGAGAAAGGAAAAGGAGGAGGTGGGGGATGCGGACGAGGTATAGACGGAAGCAGAAGAGAAAGGAGAAGGATGAAATGGAGGATGAGGAGGACGTGGCCGAGGTACAGAGGAAAGCAGAAGAGAAAGGAGAAGGAAGACCAGGAATAAGAGGCAGAGAACGAGGATGAGATACCTGGGGAAGCAAAAGAGAAGGGAACGGAAAAGGATGAGGCGGAGGATGAAATGGAGGATGAGGAGGACATGGACGTGGTACAGAGGAAAGCAGAAGAGAAAGGAGAAGAAAGACCAGGAATAAGAGACAGAGAACGAGGATGAGATACCTGGGGAAGCAAAAGAGAAAGGAAACGGAAAAGGATGAGGCGGAGGATGAAATGGAGGACGTGGACGTGGTACAGGGGCAAGCAGAAGAGAAATGACAAGGATGCCGGCAGGCGTCCTCCTGTGATCCTCCGGGAGGATCGAGCGCCGGACGATGTTTTCCCCTTTGGGAAAAATAGAAACTTTTATGCTGCTCGCCGGAGAATTTTTCCCGGCGACGAGGCAGGGGATAAGCCTCGCCTCCTATTTCTCGCCGAGGCTGCCGCCCCCTCTCGCGTCCTCTATACCGAAAGAGACACGATCAAAGCTCCTGCTGCTCGCTCGCTCGAGAAATAAGCGCCGGGTGATCCGTGACGGACACTGCTGAGATGGCCAGCGGAGACTTAGGGGATGCGCCGGGGGGCCTCTCTTCCTTCGCTGCGGATAATCCGGCAGGGGGGGGGGGGCCACCGTCCCGCGAGCTTTCTCTTCGGAAATAGATACCTGGATTATTTTATTTCCGATCGAGGCCGGCCCCGGAATCGCTGAAACGCTGCGACTTGGGGATCGTAAGCTGATTATGATGACGCGCGGCGGCTCGCTTGACGCGGCGACTGCTACCCGGCCAACCCCCTTGCGAATTCCTCGATATCCTTGCTACGCGAACATGATTCCTTTATTTACTCGCTCATTTATTTATATACCGATTTATTTAACTATTCATTTATTTACTTATTTACTTTTCTACTCGTCCACTTATTTACTCACTCTCTTATTATTTACTTATTTACTTATTTCATTCGCCACTCATTTACTTATCCATTTATTAATTTATCTGATCCATTCACTTAATTATATTCATTAATCGATACGATTAAAATTCATATAATCTCACTGACTGATGGATTACTTAATAACAAGTGTAATTGATTAATTAAAAAATTTAAATATCTCAAAGACGTCCTTGTGCCATCTGAGTAACAGGTTATGCCAAGAATATCTACCGATGGATTGCTTAACTAAAAGACTAAACAATTAATTAAAAAATTAAGCTGTCTCGAAAACATCCTTGTGCCATCTTAGCTACAGATTATGTCAATTTATGTACCTCATCTATTTATTTCATTATATCAATCGACTGATATAATTTCTTCATCGAATTTTACCGATTCGTAGCTCGATTAAAATTCTGATCGATTAATTAAAAAAACTTAAAACGTTCCAAAGACATTCTCACGCCACTCGGGTGTCATAGGTGATAAACTGAGAGTATTCGTCGCGAGTCAGCCGCGCGAAAATATAGCTGGGATTTAACCGTGTCAGAGTTTCATGGCTGGCGACTTCTCGTATCACGAAATTACCGGGTCTAGGGCGGCGACGGCGGGCGGCGATAAAGATGGCCCGGCAATAAGCTTGATATTTATACCGCGGGCACCCCGGAGTGACCGCAAATATTTAAGTAGTCGAGCGCGTAGCCGGACAAAGGCAAGAGTTTAACGTCGGCGGCCGCCGGGTTATTCACAAAAGGAATCCGCCGTTTCGCTGGCATAAATGCGCCCCGAATGATCGCGCACCGACGAAGAATTCAGGTAAAGCGCCAGGGGCGTGGTTCGCCTCTCTTTCCTCTCTCCCCCCCCCCCCCCCTTTTTCCCTCGCTCACGCTTTCTCTATCTATCTCTCTACGGCTCTCTCTGTGACTCTCTATATCTCTCTTTCTCTGCCTGTCTCTCTACAGCTCTCTCTATGACTCACTACTATATTTTTCTATATCTTTCTATGTCTCTCTATGTTTCTCTCTCTCTCTTTCTCTGACTCTCTTTTTTACCATATTTCTCTCTCAGTCTCTCTCTTTCTCTCTCTGACACTCTTTTTTACCATATTTCTCTCTCTCTACAGGTCTCTCTATGTCTCTCTATGTCTCTCTTTCTCTCTCTCTCTCTCTCCCTTTTTCTCTCAGTCTCTCTCCCTCTCTCTGACTCTCTCTTTTACCATATCTCTCTCTCTCTCTCTCTCTTTATGTCTCCATTTCTCTCTGTCTGTCTCTCTCTCTCTCTCTCGCTGGCGTGCAGGTTGAAAGGGAGCTAGGACATATCCTCTCCTAGCGGAGTCGTAGATGGAATAGGTCGAGCCCCGGAATATTATGAAATATTTCTTTGAGGATTTCGGAATAGGGGCGACGGCGGCGGCGGCGGCGGCCGCGCGCAGAAACGAGAGAGGGTGGAAACGTTTCGTTTGCCCGCGGCCGACGTCAGCTCCCGTCGTTCTTACGCGGCGCATTCAAGAGACCCAGCCCCCTCCCCTTCCTCCCGTCCTCCGTGTCGTGCCGTGCCGTGCCGTGCCGCCGGAAAACTGAATATGATTCGAAGCGAACCGAGAGGAAAGTTTCGCCCGGGCGACGGCTCTTTATCCGCGAAATTAACGATATTCCAGCGAGGCGGCGGCGATGCTCTGCGCCGCGACCGCCGTTGCCACCGGGCTCGCGATACGGTTGCCTGGCAAGCGCGCTTCTTGCCATTCGGAAATTTCTGCCGGTTCAGAGAGGAGAACGGATGGAGCCGCGTAGCCTCCGAGGCAACCAGGAAATTGTTTCTGCCGAGACGTTTGTTGCAGCGTTTGTTGTAACATTCGTTGATTGAATTCGTTAAAGAGCGCCTCTTTTCTGCGAACAAATTCTCAGCACGTTGGTTAATGTTAATAATTTTATAAATAGTAATCGTTTAATAGGTTGAATACAGTGTCTGCGATTTATTTATAGATACGTGTATAAATTTTTATATGACGTATTTTATGGATAATATCGATGTTGTAACATCTGTCGTTTGTAAATGGGAGTGCCTTGTCCTCCGAATAAATGTACAATACGTTAACATGAATATTTTACGAATAATAAGCGTTTAACAAGTTAAATACACTGTCTTTTGTTTATACATATATACGCATGTTCACAATTTTATATTTAATGTATTATGTATAATATAAATGCTACAACATTTGTTCCCTGCAGACGGGATCGCTATGCTGCGAATGAACGTTCAGCACGTTTGGTAGCACGGTTATTTTACAAATAATAATTGTTTAACAGGTTCAATACCCTGTCCTTTGTTCATATTTACACGTGTATATATAATTTTATATATACTACTATATTATCAATAATATCGATGTTGCAACATTTGTTGCCTACATCTTCCTATAATTATTTCACTAATAATAATTAACAGTTCTAGTACCGCGTCTTTTATTAATTTCTACATATATACATATATTTTCTTAATTTTTGTATAATCATATACTGATATACAAATGTCAGTGAATTACAAAGGATTAACAGCTCCAAATACCTGAAAATCAAAGTCCTCTTCGAACCCCTTTCCACAGTTTCCCACATCGTTCCCCAATTCTCGCCTCTCACCCCCATAGACCGCGCCGCAGTCGTCGCCGATCCGGATCACGCGCACGCCGATCACGATCATCGGCGGGTGTCCCCAAAGTTACGAGGATCCCGTCGGGGCGCGTGGGCGCGGCGGCTCCGTCCGCGTTAAATGCCATCCTCCCGCGACTTTGACGAGGGTCGAAGCGATGGAATCACGGTGTTCGGCGTCTAATCGGCCGGGCGGAGCAGCTCGTTAATTAGTTTAAACGGCGCAAGTTCGGGGCTGCCCGCCGCCGTGTGAGACGCCGCTTGGCACTCGGGCTGCCGTCTGGGACGCGGCGGTCCCGACGGAGGCGTCGCGACGATGGACGCGAGATGTGAGACGCGACGCGACGATGGACGCAAGACGCGACGGAGAACGACGACGAACCGTCGCAAGACGCGAGACGCAACGGAGGTCGTCGACGGGACACGGCCGCGTTGCGCGACGCGACGCGACACATGGGTTCCGCATTAATGAGCGGCCAATCGGGGTCAGTAATTGGTGGACAGGATCTCGTCGGGCCGGGTCGCTTTTGACAGGCATCGCCCCCCCTCTCCGCCGACGGATGCCGGGGGAGACCGGCGCTCGACAGTTGTCAATGACGTGAAAGCATTATGGCGATCGATTACTCTGGAGGACGGCCGATGATCGCCGACCGTTTCGCATTCAGTCCTGTTAATACCAACATCTGTTGCCAACGATCCGATCGCGATCGAGAGCCGAATACAGCGTGTAAATTGCTCGCGGCTTTTGTTCGCCGGCGGGGGGGGGGGGGGGGGGGGGGGGGTACGACGACGACGACAATGTTCCCGCGTAATGCGACGGCGCGAGCTTTCATTGTTCCACTTGTCAAAAGCGATCCGCGATAAACGATATGAAATAGCTCGCGCCTACCCCCTCCGCCCCCTCCCCAACCCCCGCCAAACCCCGTTCAAAAAGATTCCAGCGCCCGCTGCTGACACTCCGCGCCACGCGCACCGTATCGATCTCGATTTACATTTACTTTTTTCCGATTGCCGTCCGGGCTTCATCTCTGATCCAACATCGCTGCTCTGGTCTCTCTCTAGCTTTTTCTCTCTTCCGTTCTACTGTTTTTCTACTCTCTAGCTATTTCTCTCTTTTGCTCTTTTATTCTCGCTATTTTTTTCCTCTTTCACCCCTCTAATTTCTTTCTCGCTCCTTTTCTCTCTTTTTGACTCTCTCTCTTTCTTTTTGACTCCCTCTCCCTTTGACTGTATCTCTCTCTTTGACTCTCTCTCTCTCTCTCTCTCTCTCTCTTTGACTATCTCTCCCTCTGACTCCCTCTCTCTCTCTCTCTCTCTCTCTCTCTCTCTCTCTCTCTCTCTCTCTTTCTCTCTCTCTTTCTCTCTCTTTGACTCTCTCCTCTCTCCCTCTCTCTCTCTTTCTCTCTATCGTCTGCTTTTTTAGTCTCTCTCTTTCTCTCATTTTCTCTTTTGATCTTTTACTCTCTCTTTTTTTCTCTTTTCCTCTTCTGTTCTTCTACTCTCATTCTCTCTCTCTCCCTCTCTCTCTCTCTCGCCTCTCTCGCGCTCTCGGCCTGCGATTCTAGCTTTTCGTCTCTCTATCGGGCGCGCGCGTTGTTCGGCACATGACGGCTGAATTCACGCGGAAAAATGTTCAAAACTGCTTGAACACAATGCAGAGAGAAAGAGAAAAAGAGAGAAAGAGAGAGGGGAGAGAGAGAGAGGGAGAGTGGAAACGGGGAACGAGGTGAATGAGAGC
>NC_135778.1:2079050-2085592 GCF_028453695.1 Augochlora pura | reverse complement strand
ACGCTAAAAATTCCAATCAAAATGTTTCATTCCCCGCAGCCCGCTTTGTGAGGCGGGCATTTCAAAGAGGGAGCACGTAATTACATAAGCGTCCCGCGCGATCGATAATTCTTCAATAGGATTTTCGCCCGATCTGGCGGAACGCGGACTCAAAGGTAAATTGCCATCGGGGCGGGGGGGGGGGGGGGGGGGGGAGTCGGTCCGGCCGCACCCCGAACAATTCCTGAGGACGAGTCCGCGCGGTGACAGCCTCGGAAAATCCATTTTCAATTCGAACCGTTAAGGAGCGGACGACGTCGACGACGGTGGCGCGGACGAGTCCTCGCGAATCGTTCTCCAATTACGATTACATTGTCGGAGCAAATGTTTGATCGAGCCCCGACCGTTTTCGTTCGTTCTCATCGACGCCGCCGCCGCCCGTCGTCGCCGTCGCCTTAATGGCTTCTCGGAGCTGCGCCCGAAATCTTAGGGCACTTAGAGACCGGCCTTTATGCCGCCCTGGAAATTTCACCGGGAGCTTCGTAAGTCGGGTCAAGGGTCGCCCGCGCCATTCATCGGACTCGTTAAACGGGAACATCGTCGTAGGCTCTCGGAGATTTTCCAAAGTCTTCGAACGACTCGTGAACGGGCTACGGGGTAACTTTCGAATGGCAACCTTACAGTCGGTCCCATAAGTATTCGTACCCTCGTTGCTTGTAAAAGAAATCTCTTAAAATCAAAGGATGCAATTTTGCGATAGACTTTTTATTATCTTATTTAAGATTTTTGAATTTAACGGAAGAGGAAAAGTTTGGAGAAAGCCTAATGCAGAACTAGAATTTAAAAAATGTACAAACAACCGTAAAGCACCGCGGTAACAAAATTTGATTGTAACAAAATCAATTTTGTTATAATTTGGTATAAATGAAATTTATTCACCTGTTCATTCGTTATAAAAAGCTTATCGCGAAATCTTTCACGCGTCCCTTGATTTCAACACTTTTATAAGCAACGCGGGTATGAATACTTATGGAAGTGACTGTAGGCGTGTAATCGGCTCGCGGATGTTTCGCGAATCTGTAAAACGCCACCGAAAAATATGGCGAAATGCGCCCGCCGAAAATATATGCGGGCCGCGTTGTTGTTCCGTAATGTGTTGCGCAACGGGTCGGCCGCGAATTTTTCACGGGGGCTAATTTTACTAAAGACGTACTGAGGCTAATACGACTGACGATGCGCTCCGAGCTAATTTTACTGAAAGCTTGGATAAGCTTATTTTACTAAAGACACGCCGCGGATTTATTTGACTAAAGACGTAGTAAAGTTAATTTTACTTGGAAACCCGTGGAAGCTGATTTTGCTGAATAATTTTTAGTGGAAAAATTGGAAGAGCTAATTTTGGTGAAAAAGGAAGCAAAGTTAGTTTTGATAAAAATGCAGCAAAGTTAGTTTTGGTAAAAATGTAGCAAAGTTAGTTTTGACGATGACGTAATTATACCAATTTTACTTGAAACGTGTCGATGCTAATTTGGTAAAGACGTACCATGTTAATTTTAATATAATATTAAAAGAGCTAATCTTGCTAAAAACATAGCAAAATTGGTTTTACTAAAGACACAATCATAATAATTCCAATAGAAACGTGTAGAAGCTAATATTGCTAAAGACACGCTGAGAATAATTTTAATGAACTAATTTTGCTAAAAGCATACAAAAGTTAATTTTAATGAATACATACAATAGATCAAGAATATTAATAAAATATTAACACAACAAAACAGTGAAACAATGTCTTTAAATTCTTGAAATATTTTCGCCATCACGAATTTTCATTCATTTATCATAAACATTAAAAGGAAGACGTTAAAACCGTTTCAAGAGATTAAAAATGCCATTTCATTATATTTTACATATATACATAAAATAATTTTTACATTCTCTTTTCGATGCATTATTTCATTCACCGGACAATAAATTGCGAGCATTTCTGCCAAAGCATACTCTGACAATTAGATTACAATTGTTGCTAAGATGTAACCGTAACCCGACTCGTAAAAATAAATTTAACCCTTTGCCCTCGAGTGGTAACTCTGAGGCACCGTGAAAATTATTATATCGTCTTCAAAAATAATCTTTGTATTATAAAGGTTCAGATTGAAAAAATTGTTAAAATTGGAACTGTTAACATAGGTTACAACTTGTAACAGGTGAACTTACAGGTGAACTTAACTTCATATGTATAAAGTGCAACGTGTCGTATAAAAAGGATACACGATAACCTGACATAACCTGAAAAATTATAAAAAGATATACAGTTGAAATGGCTTCGAGTGCAAAGGGTTAAACCGTTCCCGGGGCGTGCCAAGGCGAGAGCAGTGAAATTTCGACAATGGCAAAATGATGAATGGCACTGTGGAAAGTGTCTTAACAGTTTAAAGGTCCGCGAACTTTATGACAGAGTTGCTCCGTGTCGTTGCCGGTTTCGCGCAGCTGGTGAGCGTCCGCGAGGCTCGGGGATTCACGGCGCGGGGAACTTTATTTGCCAGTGGCGAAACATTGTCCATGCGACCATTAATCTAATTGCGACGCTTTAATCCGGAAACTCCCATATATTTTTCGCAATTACAATGCTCTCCGTGCCCCCTTCCGTATTCTCTTATTCTCGAAGTTGCGCGTGTCTCTTTGCTATGGTAAATCGATGGACACCGCGCGACTCGAATGTACAACAGCGAATATTTATTATCGCTCGGATTTTATGGTGGAAATGTTTAAAAGATGCAGCAAAGTGTAACGCGGCAGAAGTATTTTATTAATTTGCTATCTTCTCGTCGGTTTTTATATTATATTTTATTCTATTAATTATATATTCCATTAATATATAATATTCTATTAATTATATGTTTTATTATATATCATTTAATTATATGTTTTTTTTTTATATTTTATCGTATTTCATTCTATTTTATTTTATTCCATTTTATTCCATTTTATTTTATTCTATTTAATTTTATTCCACGTTATTTGACTTTCAACATTAATATTTCTAACATAACCTTAACATAAGCACTTAAACTCAATCATTTAAAACAAAACCTCAACAATTCTACCAACGACATTCACGCCAATTGCAATAATCGCTTTAAAAACAATTCTCGACGAAACACGAGCAATTTTCAAACATTACCATAATTATTATCGTAATTATTACGGGGAGGTCGCGGCGCGCGCGTTTCAAGCAACCGTTTGCCGATGAGCGACGTATGTACACATGTATATACGAGAAAGCGGAACATTTCCGCGGAAATACGAAATTCTAGTAATTTTAATCAAGCGGGGAACGAATTAATCGAGCCCCGGCAATTTCGTGTCAAAAGGGGATATCGTTTTGCTTGCGCTGGGCGCCCGACACCGGTGTCGGACGTACGTATTAATTTCAACGCGGCAAAAGCGATAAAGAATCGAGGACCACCTGGGACTCGACCGCCTCGATCGGCGAAGGAGTTTAACCCTTTGCACTCGCAGCGATTTTAATTGTAAATCTGGAATGATTTTTTCTGGTTGATAATATTTCAGTTCTATGCAACAAAATGCACTTTTATGGAAAATTTATTCTTGCGATTCCTAACAACAGTTTTAACAATTTTTAACAATTTTTTGAAATGTCTAAGCTTTGTTGATATAAAAATTATCTTGCGACGTGGTGGGACAATTTCATTTCAAATATTTCACTATTCGAGTGTAAAGGGTTAATTAAATTCGAACGACGTTCGTTATGTTGAATTTGATTTATATAAATTAATTGAGCGTGATGCGTCGCGCTAATATTAGTTAATTCGATATTTATTATTATTATTATCGTAGAGGTATTTTTGGGTGAAATTGGTAAATTAATTGATAAATTGCTGGTTGTATGATTGAAGATTTATTTGTGGGTATTGTCGGTTTCTGTTTTATTGACAATTTTTAATGTTGAGTGTTTGTCATTGATTGGGACAATGGATTTCGTGATCGTTATTTCATTATTTATTTATTCACTTATTTCAATATATAGTTCAATATTTATTTCACTGCATAGCTTGATATTTATTTCATTATTTATTTCACCATGTAGTTCGATATTTATTTCACTATACAGTTCAATATTTACTTTACTATTTATTTCATTATTTATTTCACTATACAGTTCAATATTTACTTTACTATTTATTTCACTATATAGTTCAATATTTCTTTCAATATTTATTTTATTATTTACTTCACCATTCATTTATTTGATTATTCACTTCCCTATAGCCTTACCTCATTATTTCATTATTTATTTATTCACAAGCATTATCTGTCGAATTAACATTTACAAGATAACAAGAATGTCAATAACTTAATACCTTTGCCAAATCAGGGAAATGAAAATCAATCAAGAAACCAAAGATACAATATGAAAAATGATTAGTAAAATATAAAAATATCACTAATCCGCCACACTTCTGCCAACATCGGGCGTCTTCAACAATTTCGCCGCCATGGTTGGCTTGTTAGGGCATCGCGGACGAACCCGATACCCCCGGCGTACCCAAGCAACAATGTACAAGGCTCGGGTGCACCGTGAAATCTTCCGACAAGTTCCGCCATTATGTAAAACGGCGCGCGATGCCGGTCTAACAGGAAATTATACTGTTTTAAATGTATCGGGGAAAGTTTTAAGCCTGCTCTCCCCCCCCCCTCTCTCTCTCTCTTTCTCTCCCCGGGCGTTAATCGAGAGCTTTATTTTAACTCTCGTACACGCGGCCCGAGTCAATACCGTGAGGATTATTTAAACTTCCGGTGTTTCCGCGAGCGCCCGACATCCGAGTGAATTGTAACTGGCCCTCTCTCTCTCTCTCTCTCTCTCTCTCTGTTTGGCGCAATTACCGCGGGGGGTTGTTGGTTGCGCGTTCGCGAGGAAACGGGGAGAGAAAAAAAGGGAGAACGCAGCGAGGGCATCCAGCGAACGGGGTTCTGATGCGGGTGTTCTTATTTTTCCGCCAATCGCGGGTCTTTAATCTTTCTTTTATAGAAAGAATAAAGAAAGAATCTTTTACAGATATAAATAAACACAGTTCTAATGTGATATAAATAGATTGGGTTCTAAAGTGAATATAGTTGATAAGTAAATGAGTAAGTATAGTTGTGGTATAAATGTAAATAAATACGGTTGTAATATAATATAAATAAATACAGTTCTAATATAATAAATAAATAAAAACAGTTCTAACATAATAAATAAATAAATACAGTTCTAACCTTAATACATTCACAATTCTACAGAAATATTTTTATTTCTAACTATACTAACTAACTAACTGCATAATACAGTGTAAATAACTATAGTTAAACTACGATAAAATTAAATATAAACGCAAATATATCACACAAGAAGATAATTGAGAAATTCTACGCTTTCTAATAATGCAACAGAAATTCGAAAGAAATCGAGAAATTGAAATTCTATTTTCAATAAAATAGAAAAATTAGATGAAAGAATTCAGAATTAAATTACAAAGCCTCCAAGATCTCCAATGAATATATTAAAAAAAAAAAGTCCACGACATCGTTCCGCGTTGTTGGTAAGGTTTCTCCTCGACGTGCTCGGATTCGGCGAGCAATTTGCAAATATAAATCGGCCGGTGGTGGTCGACTCGAAGATTCGTTCATTTCTGTTACTAATTGCTCGCCGCGCGGATCGTTTCGTTTATTGTCGCGGAGTGTGCTTCAATCAGCGGGAACATTTTTGGTCGCCGTACCCCCACCCCTCAACCCCCTCCTCGAACGTCTTGGTTGGTCGCCGCGTTTTATCGGACTTGTTCTCGGTCGTTCGGCCAGCGCGTGCCAATTAAATACGGCGCGCGACCGTATAAAACGAAATATAAAAAAATGGGGGAAAAAATGGAGAAAAAATCGAGGGTGAGAGAAAAACGACGCGCGATATAAATCGTTACTTTTAACAACGGCGTCTTCTTACCTCCTCCCCCCACCCCCCACACCCCAACACTCCGGGTAAACGACGCTTTTGCGTTACACGGCTGAAGCAGGGCAAGGGGGTGCGCGCGGTCATTCGGGCGCGAATCACGTCCTCCTAATTGGCAGCTTTTTTTACGCGGTAATTGGAAGCCGGTCGAAGAGCTAGAGCTCTCCCTCGCGAAGATACATCGCGCAATCGGCCGAGCGGCGCCAAGGGGGATGGAATCTCGCGGGCAAGGGGGTGCGGACCGCTGCGTGCTCTACGAATCGAACGGAGAAGGGAACGGCAACGGAACGGAAACGACTTTTTACGGCTCGCGAATGGTACGGGGTCGACAGGGAGAAATAGAGATAAATAGGAGGGAGATAGAGATAGAGATAGGGATAGGGATAGGGATAGGCATATGGATAGGGATAGGGATAGGGATAGGGATAGGGATAGGCATATGGATAGGGATAGGGATAGGGATAGGGATAGGGATAGGCATATGGATAGGGATAGGGATAGGGATAGGGATAGGGATAGGGATATGGATAGGCATATGGATAGGGATAGGGATAGGGAT
>NC_135778.1:2048409-2078950 GCF_028453695.1 Augochlora pura | reverse complement strand
ATAGGGATAGGGATAGGGATATGGATGGGGATAGGGATAGGGATAGGGATAGGGATAGGGATAGGGATAGGGATAGGGATAGGCATATGGATAGGGATATGGATAGGCATATGGATAGGGATAGGGATAGGGATGGGGATAGGGATAGGGATAGGGATAGGCATATGGATAGGGATAGGGATATGGATAGGGATAGGGATAGAGAGAGGGAGAGTATATTTATCCCTCTGAACTCGAGTGGTAACACTGAGGCACCACTAAAATTGTTCTGTCAACCTTTAAAATAATGTTTATAGCAACAAAGTTTAATGTTAGAAAAATTGTTGAAAATGATACTGTTAATATGAATCGCGAGAGTAAAATTGGTATTTATAAAATTCGCTTTCGTAGCTTAAAATGGAAATACCACAATATAGCATTAACTCATTATATTAACTAATCTGATATTAACTAAAAAGATCCACGTCGAATCGTGACGAAAATTTGCGGACAATGAGAAGCGTCCTAGAAAAGAAGCGATTACAGACAGAGTGGTACGACAATGGAAAAAGTGAGAGCGGAAGAAGGGGTGAACGGGGGAGGAGGAGGAGGAGGAGGAGGAGGAGGAGAGAATCTGTTACGTGTCTCCGTACCCTTCCGGCTCCTCCTGACCAAGGGGAGCCGTCTAGGGAGTGAGAGAGAGAGAGAGAGAGAGATCGGAACGTTGCCAAGAGATCGTTCGACGATCGGCCAGAGAGGAATGATCCACGAAAGAAAGCAATTTTTGGCAGAACAAGTATTAGCTGCAGATTAGATCTCGCCGTGGACGTTTTTCACCGTGTCTTCCGCCGGTGCGTAGGGGGGTTGGAAAACACCGTGGCACGACAATGCCGTTTCGGTGGAGCACGCCGAGCAACTTTCGACCGATCCCAGACGGACGTCTGCCAATAGGGTTTACGACCCCGGCTCTCGAGATCTTTCATGGCTTTTAAAGAGCGAGGCTTCCACTGCCACCCACCCAAGTAATGAAATTGTTATTTAGTAAAACTATTAACAGAGGATTATTTTTCTATTTTTCTATTTTTCTAAGACTAGTCAACAATGATATATTATTACTTTTTGGCACAAAAAAGGGTCGTCAAAGATGAAGTTTGTCATGTAAGGAAAAACCTTTGGCACTGAAGGCCCAAGGAACTTCCTATATATTTTATTATCTCCACATCCTGTACAACGATGTTGAATTTAACCTCTTGCACTATTATAACGCGCCACACTCGTGATACAGATTCTATGCAAGTTCTACTAAATTAATAAATTATCAATTTTTTTTGCATCGAGATAAGAATAAATAATTTAAATTAGTTATCAAAGCTTAGAAACGAAAGTACTAAAGACAACAAAAGGGAGAAAAGTTGCCTTGTTCTTTTATTAAAA
Source organism: Augochlora pura (assembly GCF_028453695.1). Taxonomy (NCBI): domain Eukaryota; kingdom Metazoa; phylum Arthropoda; class Insecta; order Hymenoptera; family Halictidae; genus Augochlora; species Augochlora pura. The sequence goes on along the minus strand of NC_135778.1, from coordinate 2,077,537 downwards.
ATATTAAGGATAGTGCTGATCAACGCAACGTGAAAGGAATCGTAGTGCAAGGGGTTAATTATTACCACTCCGTCGAACTAAACAACAATAACACAAAGCTAGTAATAAAACACTACCAAATCTCTGTCTCAACTAACGGAACAATAAACTAACCTAAATACCTACCTAACCTTGAAATAAATTAATAACCACACAGGTGGTTCACTATGCGAAGTGCTCGGGACTTGTTTATCGAATAAATTTTTTTTTCGGGGACCGACAAAAGCGCCGGCTCAAAGCCGGCCGGGATAATCTTCGCTCCCGTCGGGTCTCGAGCAAAGCGCGAGAGAAATTCTCCTGTCGTCATCAAGGGAAACCGAATTCGCGCCACTCCGCCGGCCAGGTCGCTGCTTCTGATCCTGGAAAAAGGGGAGAGAGAGAGAGGGGGCGGGGGGACACGACGACGCCGCCGCCGGTGGTACATACGCATGAATGGCCGAAAGCCCGTTCTTATTTCCGGCGTGGTTCATTGTGCATTGTTCGTAAAATGGAAATGGAGCCGACGGTAATTTGCGTTTGAATGAGACCACCCCTTTTTTTTAACTCCTTATCCTTGCCGCCGCCGCCTTTTTCCTTTTCTTTTTTTTTCTTTCATCCTTCGGGTCCTGCGCGCGCCCTCCCGCTCTTTTCGGCCGCTAAACCGGCGACGACGACGATGGAGGCAAGAAAATTAATGAGTGGGCGTTTGCGGGCTTTTCGCCGCGCATTCAAGGGTCCCGACAAAAGGTCGTTCCGCGACCCCTCGCCTGAGTGCCGTGATTCTATTATGCGATCCGTGTCGGTGGCCAAGTAGACTCTGTCAATCGAAATTGATCGAGGATTATACAGTATAGTGTGGTTTCCTTTGGGGAGCGGTGGGGAGCACGTGGCGGCTTCGATTGGTCTTTTATTCAGATGAATATTCTTGTATTTGTTACATTCTTTTGTTGAAATAGACAGTTTTCTATTTATTAGATTGTTCATGTGTCGAAATAAATATTCTTCTTTAATATTTATTAGATTATTCTTCTATTGAAATAAATATTCTTCTATAATATTTATTAGATTATTCTTCTATCGAAATAAATATTCTTCTATTTATTAGATTATTTTATTGAAATAGACAGTTTTCTATTTATTAGATTATTCCTGTGTCCAAATAAATATTCTTCTATAATATTTATTAGATTATTCTTCTATCGATATAAATATTCAGAAGAATATTTATATTTAATAGATTATTATTAGACTATTTATTAGATTATTTTATTGAAATAGACAGTTTCCTATTTATTAGATGATTCTTGTGTCCAAATAAATATTCTTCTATAATATTTATTAGATAATTCTTCTATTAAAATAAATACTCTTCTACTCATTAGACTATTCTATTGAAACAAATAGTCTTCCATTTGTTATATTCTTCTATTTATTATATTCTTTCATCGACATAAATATTCCTCTATTTATTACATAGCTTTGTCGAAATAAACAATCTTCGCGCTCGCGATTTCGTTGGTGCCCGGCGTTACGGCGGTCCTCTTGACACACGATGATTTTGCCGCGATAATTGCCGGGGGGTGGGAGGGGGGGGGGCGGCCGTTACGGAACGGAGGACGAAGATGGGACCGCGGGCACGGAAGAATTGATTCCCAAACGGGTCCTCTCTATGCGTATCATACTTCGCGGGGATATCCGTCGTTCACTCTTCGCCGAGCGCTCATTTAACTTCGGCCGCTAATTAGACCCCGGACGGGGTCTCGCCGTTTGATTTCACCCGGCTATAGACGGCCCGGGACGCGGACAGAATCGGGGCTAACTTCTAATTAGTTGACATTAATGGAAAGACCGTTGCGTTAGAAACCAGCTAGACGGAGAGAACTCGCGGCGACTCGATGGCAGGAGGCGGAGAGGGGGGAAGAGAGGAACGCGTCGAATGAACGAAGGAACACGATGGTTCCTCGTGGCGTGGGGGTTGGTGGGGGAGGAGGGGGGGGGGGGGGCGAAATGATTTAATTTCTGCAAATGGAACTTGGTTCGAGTGAACGAATGGTTGGAACCTGCGCGAACGGTTCGCGGACGCCCATAACGGAAGGGTTAAGAACGCCCTGAATGTTCTACGAACGTCCTAAAAACGTCCTGGAAAGACCTAAAAACGTCGTAAAAACGCGCTTTCCTAGAATCAGTACAGTCTAACTAACTAACTAACTAAAGTAGCTTAGTCTAAAAAAATCCTTGAAAATCCCAATAAATAAATAACTATAGACGGGAAGAAATAATTTCTCTAATTGAATATTGCAAAAGGCGTGTCTATAGTAATTGGGACATGGTCGTAAATAATTTCTTGCACGACAGACGACTAATTGAATTATTTATGTCGCTCGGACCGAGACCCCGAAGGAAATAATAATAAAACGAGTGCCACTCTGTATTACAATTCTTGCAAATATTTATTAATACATGAATTCCAGTTCACAGGTAAATGCTCACGCCGCGTAATGGAAGTTTATTAACTTATAAGAGGACTGCACGCGTTCATACAGGCGCGCGCGAGCGCGGGTTCATGAATATTTCCATAAACTAATTTGCAGACTGGAGAATTAACTTGAAATGTATTCGCGCATTACACGCTTTATTAGACCGTAATTAAAACATGATCACGCGGCGCAGGTTACCGGCTCAACTTTCCTATCACTTTATCGATTTTAGCATTCTTTGATTGGTGCGCTCGCTCTCTCTTTCTCTCTCTTTCTCTTTCTCTCTCTCTCCCTGCGCTTCTCCAACGATCTGCTCGAACACATGTTTCAACCGCGTTCTTTCCATTAATTGATCAATTTATTTTTCTTACAATGAATCGATTCAGTTTTTCTCCCGATCAGCTTGTGAAATTAAACAATCCGTTTCATTCTTATAATATAACAATGTTCAACTGTGTTTATCGGTGTATACGAGACTTTTTGCAAAGCGTTGACGGTTTGAAAATTCGCTGAAATTGAAAATTCTTTAAAATTGAAAGTTCGCAAAAATTGAAAATTCGCTAAAATTGAAAATTCGCTGAAATTGAAAATTCGCTAAAATTGAAAAGTCGCTGAAACTGAAAATTCACTAAAATTGAAACTTTGCTAAAATTGAGAATTCGCTAAAATTGAAAATTCACGCGTAGCGAGTCCCCCATTGCTTCAAAATTTTCCTAAGCATTAAATAAAAACAGTGCTTAATAAAAAAAATATTTTTTAAAGAAAAATTGTTGCTCACAGCTTTAACATTGAAAAAATATATAAAATTCAATTATATAAACCGGTTGCCCAATCGCTCGTCCATATCGGTCAACGCATCGCTGTCGGATATATTCGACGCTCGTGTCGAAAGGGTTAAGCCATGGCGACGTCCACTTTTTACCGCGCGACGTTCACAGTTGTCCAAGAGATCCGAGCCGGGCGATCGACGGCTCGTGACGGTTTCTTTTCTCGGGCAAATTTGTTCCGGCGTTTATGAAGAGGCTGTTAGGTTTGACAGGTGAAACGTGCCCCGGCCTGGTATACCCCGCGCGTAATGTTCCAGCCTCTGTTTACAATTACTTAGGCCACTCGTCACGTACGACGCGCGGCGGACCCGTGTCTATAACACAGAAGAGTTTGCCGTGGATCTTCGACGTGTTTGCCGTGCGCCTCCTCGTGTGTCTTCCACCGGTGAAATACATTCGAAAGCGCGTGCTCAAACAGCGGCCAACGGGGACGTTTGCTCGCTGCTTACAATTAAGGCGAGCCCGTCTCCTTGTCTTTCTTTCTTTCTCTCTCTATCTCTATATTTTCTCTTCTTCTCTCTTTTCTCTCTATCTCTATATTTGAGCTGTTTGTTTTGAAAGTGGCCCAACTCCATTTGTCAATTTTTTTCCGGTTGCCATGGTTACACGTACAACTACAATGTTATTTGTCAGTAAAGCATTACAAATTGTTTATATTATGCAAATACGATAATTCTTGACACGCAAATTTTCAGAGTTAGCTCAATAATTGAACCGTGTTGTTTAAAAGTGGCCTCTATTGTTATAGTTTAGTTTATTAAAAATATTGAAAACAAATTTTTTAGACATCATTTGGACATTATTTATGCAAAGAATTTTGTATGATTGTAAGTCAGAGTTCGGCAAACGGAAATCAGTTTAATGTCTTTCAGTGTTCCATTATTATTTCAACACAATATAATATGTTACAACGTTATACAAATTCATTTTTACATCGTCAAATTTTCTTATAATTAAACCACTGTCGAAGATGCGATTCGTCAAATCGGTCACAAGATTTACAATCGAAGAGCATAAAATACAACAAGCCGGATAAGATAAAAATATTATTAGTCGGAAGAACAATCTTAAATTTAAAATAGCTCCGAGAGTAAATAATTGAAATCCAAAACAAATTAGACTCTTGCCTCGCAATATCATATTATTTAGTTCAATGAAATAAAAATTGTTGTAACTGGAGGATTCCTCGCATAATTCTAAGCAACTTTTTCCTTTACAAAAATGTTCTCCGACGCTCCGTTTACGAGTTATTAACGAAAAAGGACTGACCAATGAGAGAGAGGTGGTCAGCTGACACTCCCCTCATTGGTCACTTCTTTTTCATTAATAACTCCTAGGGAAAGCGTCGCAGAAAATTTCTGTAAAGGAAAAAGTTGCTTCAAATAACCTCAGGAACCCCTCGCTTCCCCGACATGACGCAATTTTTAGATTCTAATAATTATAAATATTTTTATTCTTTCAACAAATCGTGAAGCAGAAATCCTGGTCGCTGCGAACTTTTAAGAATGCACAGGCGTAATGTATAGTATAGTAATGCAAAGTTATAATATATAATATAGTAATGCAAAAATATAATATATACTATAATAATGCAAAGGTGTGATATATTGTACAATAGTGCAAAAGTATAATATATTATACAATAATGCAAAGGTATAATATATTATACAATAATGCAAAGGTGTAATATATAATACAGTAATGCAAAGGCGTAATATATAATACAATAATGGAAAGGTTAAAGTCAGCCAGATATTACGTTCGCCAGCGAAAGGTTAGAGCAGCGGCCGTCCACCGTTCTGTACACCGTTCACGCGGCTTGATTCGATTTTCTTCCGGCCGCGCGGAGAATCTTCTCACGCGATTGTCTTCGCCGTCACGTATCTCCATCGAAATCTCTGCGGCGCGGCCACGTAGCCGGGGCTCCGGCTGCCTTTGGCCTTTTCGTAGATCAGATTATCGGAAGCCTTGCGGAAGACGTAGCTGGTGAAGTCGCGGCTTGCGTAAACGGTCATCGAGCAGACGGCGGCGCGCCGCGTCGCCAAACGCTCCAATTGCAGATGCAGGGAGAAACGTCTCCTACGGAGCGGGCAGCTCCTCGCCGCCCGTATTACGTAAACCTGTTCCGTTTGCGTCGATTTGCACGCGTACCCATGTTTGCACATGATCAAGAACCTGCAAAGCGCAAAACGTTCGCTTAACCCCCCCGGTCCGTCCGTCGCCGCCGCGCGCGATTCGTTTCGCAATCGCGCTCATCTAAAGGCTACGCCGGCAATAACACGGGTCGACACCTGTTCGGCTAACCTAAGCCTTCTGTTAATCGATGGATCGTTCTATCCGCGCGATTTTTACTCCGTTAATTGCCGCGGCGGTTCGTTAACCTAGCTAATTAACTAGGGAGCGAGACATTGAGGTACGAAGTTGTAATTCGAGGGAGCAAAGGGTTAGCTCTTGGGGGTGGAAGATTTTTGACAATTTTTAAATTTTGTGAAATGTAATTTTATATTAAAGCTTTACCATTTTTTTCTTTTAATTCGAAGTGAAATTAATTATTAAGTTGCTGTGAATATAGTGTAAAAGAAGAATAGTAGCATCATAGCGACTCAAGCGAAACTTTTGATAATTTTTAATTTTAATAATTTGACTTTAAACAATTTGTTAATATGTAATTTATACGTATGAAAACGTTAAATGGGAAAGTGAAACAAATTTTGGAAAAGAAGATATACAGTTTCATGGTAAATTCGCTTGAACGTCTGACATTTCGTGCGCGCCAACGTAATAAAAACGTCGCGGACGAAAGTTTCGTTAAATAATAGATCGCGGTATTAAGGAAATATGTCGCGGCACGTAGAAATTTCGCCGAGGCTATCAATCGGCCGAACCGACGGTTGGTCTGCGGTTTCGCGGATTTTACGAAGAGAGTTGTAATTTCAGCTAGACGGCGACTTCCGATAATCTCGGCTCTCGCGCGCGCAGCCGTTTCATCGTCGCGTATCGGTAAAACTACGTAACAATAAGTCTCCGCGATCCGAGCGATGCTCCTCTAGAGATTCGTTTGATTAAAAGCTTTCGATTCAATTAAATTATTCGTCGCGGGATATGATCGTTCACGGAGTTATGCGTTACCGGCTCGCGTTCATCGGTGGAAGATTATTTTACTGTAGCAAGAGCGCGATCGAAACGGGGATCGTTGTACTTGTTGCGAGATTTTGTTGGAATCGATGAATAAATGATACTCGATGCATTACTAAAATTAAATAATCTAGAAATTTGGCTCCCTTAACCTTTATATGATAATTTATTTCACAGAGTTAATAATCTTTTGTTACGTATTATTCGTAAATAAATAAATAATTTTATTCGAAATAAAAATTATTCGAATTGGATCGTTTGAATAGATAATAATTTGAATACAGAGTCATTTGCATTATTCGAATAAAGAATCATTTGAATTATTCGAATAAAGAATTATTCGTAGAAAGAATCATTCGAATAGAATCATTTGAGTAAACAATAATTTGAATACAGAATCATTCAAATTTCTCGAATGAAGGATCATTTGAATCATTCGAATAAAGAATCGTTTGAATTATTCGAATAACGAATTATTCAAACAAACAGTCATTCGACAATAGAGTCATTCGAATAAAAAAATAATTCGAACAGAGAATCACTCGAATTATTCAAATAAAAAAAAATATTATTCAAATAAAGAATCATTCGACTTATTCGAATAAACATTCTTCTAATAACGAATCATTCGAATAAGAGATAAAATAATTCGAATAGAATCATTCGAACGAAAAGTAATTCGAATAGGATAACATTTAAATAAAAAATAATTCGAACGAAGAATCGCTCGAATTATTAAAACAAAAAATTATACAAATAGAAAATCGCTAAAATTATTAAAACAAAAAATTATACAAATAAAAAATTTGCTCGAATTATTCAAATAAAAATTATTCTAACAAAGAGTCGTTCAAATGAGAAACAAAATAATTCGAATGAATAAATGAAATAGTCGACGACGACGATCCCGGACGAACATTAATCAATGACAATTAATAATAATACGTACAAAAATTAATTAATTAATAATAAATACTAAACGAAACAGCCTCCACCACCTTAAACAAACTACTCAAACTTTTCGACGACCAAACTTAATTTTACCGGTTTAGGTTACGTCCTCGATAGCCTTAAAAATCCTGGTCGACAAGAAGTCAGTGTTCCTTTCGATCCCGAGCAGACGCATAGACGCAACAGAGGTGGCGAGCGTTTCGAAAATCAATCTCCGTATGTAGAGGGCAAGAGGAGCGTCGCGCGGAGGTCTCGAACACGGTCGTTTTTCAATTCCGTGCCGGTGATATTAGCGTACGACCGGCATAAAACATTCATAATTTGTCAGACATAGAGAAAGAGGGAGGGAGAGAGAGAGAGAGAGGGACGGCTCCTGACGGAAGGCGCGTTGGAATTCTCTGAATAATGAAAGCGGCGGGCCCGAAGGATGGGAAATGGCTTCTCCTCCCTCCTCGGTTTCTGGAGGCTGGCATCAAACATGCAGTGCCGCAATACGTACGCCGTCGCGACCCGAACCGGGATGAAACGAGGCGACTCGAACGGGTGAAACGAGGGAAGGGAAGGGGGGTGGGGGCGAAGGGGTCGATCGAAGAATTTCGCGATAGAGCGAGCGAAATAATTTGACAAACCGTGTACCTATCCGCGGCGGACAGTTCTTTCGAGCGTAGATCGTCCGGCAGGCATCGAACATTCGTTTTCCTCTCCAACAGTATCCTCGACTGCACCGCGTCCACCGATCTCGCCGAATTCGCCGTATTATCCGCGCCGTTTGCCGCGCGATCGGTCACGCCGCCGGCATCGGCCGCCGAATCATTTCTCAGCCGATCGTCGTCCCGATTATCCCCGCCGTTCGCCGCGCTGTCGTCGGCCGCGTTCCGTCTCGCCGTTCCGTTGACCGCCGCCGCCGGCTTTTCCTCGGGCGCGCTCGGCTCTGCGCGGATGCTTCTCGTCGTCGGCCGTTCTTGGAATGCCGCGCGGCCTGCTAGGCTGAGCAGACCTGCTCTGGAAATAACGCGCACGCCCGTGCCAGACGTGTAAATAAATCAGTCGGCCGGCCGCCGGATGAGTTATCGGGGTGGGGTCGGGTCGGACCGCTGCTGGGGTGGCTCGCTCGTGCCCGGTGCGACTTCTTTGGACATTTGAATTATTGTTATTTATACTTTGTTCTTTGAGGTTAGGCAGAGTTGACAGCGATCGACAGACATTACAGCTAATTAATTTTAACACTTTATCGACCGGTCAACCGGTCGTAAATATTTTCGTTTCTATTTTCATTTTATTTATCTTATTAATCGCAAAAGGTATCAAATTTCGAGAATTTTATATAATAATATTGAAGCTTGTAGTACAATTTAACACGTTTGTCTCAATAATAGATAACAAATTAAGGATTACTATGGCAACCGATTCATAGGCTACCGATCGGGGGAAAAGCCGATTTATAGGCTCCCGGTCGATAAAGTTTTAACCCTTTGAACTCGAATGATGACCCTGAAGCACCTCTAAAATTGTTACAGCACGTTTCAAAATAATTTTTATATTATGAAGAATTAGATTTCAAAAAAAGAATTAGAGAATTAGATTTCAAAAACTAACAAAAGCTGCCTGATGAAATAGCACAAAGTAGAATTGTTTTAAATTATTAATAATTTGTATAACAACGACCAATTTATCATAACGACCACGAAGGTTTCATTGGAGATTAATAAATGTATCGAATATCTTATAGAATTCGATCGATAAAAAATTGAGACACTACGGTACCTGTTTTTGATGCTGTTTTTCTTCGTCAATAAACTAACGGGATCCGAGTGTACTCTCTTCAGAATCGTCCGTTCCTTCGTGCGATGCTTCCTCAGCTCCGTGATTACCATATGCCGAATAATACTGTTCAAATCTTCCTCCTCTTTGCCGGGATTCGCCGCAGACCTGTTCGAAATACATTAGCTTTTGAAACGTTAACATTTTGTTACTGAGGATCACTGCTTTCAGTGACGAATCCGCTGCGCCATTAAAATTCCTATAACACGATCGAAAATTTTTAGTTGAATTATAGTTATTCAAAAATGATAGTTAATTTCTGTAACGCGATCCTAAATTATTTTTATAATTAATTTCTGTAACGCGATCCTAAATTATTTTTATAGTTAATTTCTGTAACGCGATCCAAAATTATTTCTATAATTAATTTCTGTAACACGTTGTAAAATTATTTTTATAGTTAATTTCTGCAAAACGGTCCAAAATTATTTTTATAGTTAATTTCTGTAACACAATCAAATATTATTTTTATAGTTAATTTCTGGAAAACGATCGAAAATTATTTATATAATTAATTTTTGCAAAACGTTCTAAAATTATTTTCATACCTATCTCGAAAGCTCGAATTTAAAAGATTCTTGAAAGTATAACAATTGTTACACGAGTCAAGAAAACTCAATTTCATTAGCACAGAATTTTCGTTATATCAAATAAAAATAATGGAAGCCATAAAAATAAATAATTTCAGATTTGCGGTTGAAACAGCTCGAAGCGCTTAAGGGTTAACTTTCGAAGGTTTCGCAAGCGGAATACATATACATATACACGTATACCGCTGTTCCGTTCGCGGCACGGTGGTATCCGCGCTGGAACTAACTGTACAGTGCGCGTCACGGCGACTCTTGTAACGAGAATTGAAACTAGAAAGCGTTTAATAACGGCGCGCACAATTCGATTGGTATTTCCGAACTTTCTATAATTCTGAGTCATTATTCGAGCGAGAAACTCGGACAGATTCGCGTGGCTCCATCGCCATTATTGTTCAGATTTTTTTTTTATTCTTATAAGTAGTACCATTGTGAAACTATAGGGGAAGACCTTGACGGGACGTCGACCTATCGTTTTATTTTATCGCGATCGTGGTTAATGGAGAGGAAGAGGAATTTAAGTATTAATTTTTACTTCGGCGAATCGATGTTTTATTGTAATTTAATGTTGATTGCAAAGTAACAATTTCTGCAGAATTATTTATGCGAAATATTTTGTGTATAATGTATTGGGAAGGAAGAGGAATCTAAGTATTAATTTTTACTTCGGAGAATCGATGTTTTATTGTGATCGAATGTTGATTGCAAAGCAACAATTTCTGCAGAATTATTTATGCGAAATATTTTGTGTATAATATATTGTGCAGAATATACTAGGCTGAATATATTACGCTGACAATATTGTGCAGAATATATTATGCAGACTATACTATGCAGAATATATTACGGAGAATATACTGTGCAGACTATATTGTGCAGACTATATTATATGCAAAATATATTGTGCAGACTATATTATATGCAAAATATATTATGCAGAATATATTATATGCAAAATATATATTGCAGACTATATTATGCAGACTATATTGTGCAGAATATGTTATTCAGACTATATTATGCTGAATATATTATTCAGAATACATTCTACATTATATACTGTGCAAAATATATTATATGCAAAATATATTACGTAGAATACAATTTGAAAAATGTACCTTCGCAAAATATATTATGCAGAATACATTATACAATATATACTATGCAAACGTCATACCCCCAGGCATCTATAAGACATCTTAAACCCATCCTTACACAATCCACGCGATTAGAAAATTTCAAAAAAACCTTCTACCAACTTACAATAAATTTCCAGCGCTGTTTACGCCCACGGCATAATACATGTACAAGATCGAATTATTCCACCGCATAATCGTCTCGACGAAAATCGAGAAGCCATTCGAACGCCGACCGCAATACCGGCGGGGGCCGAACAAAATCTACGATACATCTCTCCTCTCTCTCCACCCCCCACTCCCGGGTTAATTGACTTACATCGGAGCCAAGGAAATCGCGAAATCATCTTCGCGGTCATTCCTCAGGCAGCCAGTCACTGGAAACGGTCCAAACTCCTCCGTCCCCCTTACCCCATCCCGGCCACGAAACTCCGCCGAGTCCGCGTACGAATGCGTTATAGATTTCACCCCGATGCGATTCTCCCCTTCTTCTGGGAGCACTCCAAACAGCTCGTCGGGATAATCGGCCTCCTTCCGCGGGCATATTTCAGCGCCCCGCTGCCGGGGACACGAACGCTCCCCGCGGCTATCGACCGCCATCTTGGAACGCCGCGGTGCCGCCGCGGAACTCGCCTTTAAATTCTCCTCGAAGCTCGTCTTGAAATTCGTCTCAAAATTCGTCACAAAATTCATCTTGAAATTCTCTTCCGAATTCGTCTTGAAATTCTCTTCGCAATTCGTCGTGCAACTCGTCTCAAAATTCGTCTTGAAATTCGGCTGCAAATTCGTCAGAAAATTCGTCTTGAAATTCGGCTGAAAATTCGTTTGAAAATTCGGCTGAAAATTCGTCTGAAAATTCGCCACAAAATTCGTCACAAAATTCGCCTCGCAATTCTCTGCGCTCGTTTCCGTCGTGGTTTCGTTTTCGAAAAATTGTTCTCCGGTCTTTACATATTCCGATTTAATTATATTTTGAGTGGGTGACCAGCTCGACTCTTTTCTCGGCATCCGATCAAGCATCTCGATTGGTGGAGCTACCGTTAGCGGACGCGGACCTCCTTCCAGCTTCGTTTTCCAGTCCGCGAAACAGTCCTCGGCCAAATCGCTTCGTTCGCTGTCGAAATACATGCACAATTTATTATGCGCGGCGCTGCAAAATTGCCGAGAAGTTGGCGAGACAATCTGTTTTCACAACGTTGTAAAATGTGTTTTATGTCTGATATGATTTTTTAGCTATTGCGGACAAAGGAAGGATAATGTTTCGGTTTGTTATACCTTCGACGGTAAACTAGGGTATTGTTTAGCATTAAGGTTAACCCTTTGCACTCGAAGCTATTTTAATTGTAAATGTATTAAGTACTTAATAATACTTATTAAATTATGTACGAAATGTTCGTCGCGATTTCGACTCATTCTGTAAAGGGTTAAATTTCGTACATAATTTAATAAATATAACCAAGCAAAATATAACAAATATTTATTTAACAAATATGCCAAGCGTGTCTATTAAATCGAAACAAAAATCGCGTCTTCTGTTGTCAAAATTTCTGAATGGAAGTTAATGAAGACAATCGATGTTCGTCGCGATTTTAACTCATTCTGTAAAGGGTTAAACAGAGAAAAAAAAGGCACGGAAAACCGCGGTCGCAGTTCATCAATTTTCTCCGGAACCTTTCCGCCCCGTTCAAGATCATCGACGTCCGAATATCTCCGAGACAGGCCCCGCTTCTTTCCAAGCTCGATTTCACGCCGCGTCGTTCCTCGCGGTTCGCTACTTCCTCCGCGCCCTCGCCTCCCCGGATTCGCTCGAGCGCGTCCCCGACGACGTCGACGATGTTTCTATCGGCCTCCGCCGATGATCCGCCATCGTTCTCCGCCGTATCTCTCTCGATCTTCTCGAGGCCGTCGCATAAACGCGGAGCGTCTCGAAAGCAGAGCGTAGAGTTTCCGGGCGAATCTTTGCTCTCGACGCTTTCCTCGCGATGATCCTCCGCCATTTTCTCGATGACGGTGACGGTGATCGCCGATCGCGATTTTTTTCTGCTGAAAAGGAACAGGGATGAATTTGTTGGAATACTTTTGCAATGCTGTTTTACCAGCAATGATCTTCAATTTATAGTTAATGGAAATAAAATGCAAGTTATTCAAAGTTATTAAGTTTATAATATCTATAATATATTATTTATAATATATATATTTATAATTTCATATTTTTTATAGATTATTTATAATACATTGTTTATTTATTATATGAGTTTTGAAATCGTTTTATATTGATTATATTGTAATAATAAAGTTTTATGGTTTATAATGTGAACGTCTGTAAAACAGTATAGTTTATATTAACTACCGATATGTTATTTATTAATAACATACGGTGATTTCTATGTTGGATACGAATTCGATTGATTTTGTTAGAATATTTTTGATGATTCGGAGAAAAAGTAACCCTGGATCGGTGAAAGATGGCGCGCGATAGTCGGAGGGTTAAACGCGCTCACAGCATAGAATCGGCGGAATCGGCGGCGTTCCTCGCCGAAGATTGATTCCCGCCGGGCTGTCGATCCCGCAGGACTCTTCTGCGGGGCGGTCGACGCGTGCCCGCGGACTCCTCGGACCTCGATCTCGGCGGTTTCGGGCAGGAGGACCACCGCGGCGAGCCCAGCCACAACGTGAGCACGTTCCACGTCAGGATCGAAACGAGACAGCAACAGAACAGGAGGAATATCAAGTCTTCCGCCACCGTCGACAATCCTGACGTTAGCATTACTCGCTGATACGGACGGGTGTGTTTCTTACGAGGGATTCCTTCGGTCGTTACGTGGTGCGAACGCGGTCGCGTGGTGGTTGTTGCATCGCTTTAAATTTGGACAGTCGAATTGCGGGGAATTTTCGTGCGTCGAACTACCGTCGCGGGTTTTTTGGTTTTCTTTGGACGTGAATTTTGATCGGTCGAATAGGTTAGCGGGTACTGCGATTTAAACGCGATCTGTCGATGTTTTTGGTGCGTAGCGTTTTTAATCTAACGGGTTGCCAGCAGAAATTATTTATCGGTGCTGTGTGCTATAGTTCTAATGCTATAGTTCTTTCGTCGTATTTGGAAGTCGATAAATGTGGTAAATGGTTCGATTGTTGATGTGAGGGTAAAGTAATAATTATAATACGAGAATAAAATAACTAAGAGTAATGTAAGACTAAAGTAATAATAATAATAATAAGAATAATAATACGAGAATAAAATAACTAACATAAGATTAAAGTAATAATAGTAACATAGGAATAAAATAACGACAATATAAGAATGAAATAATAATAGTATGAAGTAATAATAATACCAAAATAAAAGAACAATAATATAAGAATAAAGTAGCAACAGTGTAAGAATAAAATAACAGTAATATACGAACAAATTAGTAATAATCTAAAAATAAAATAACTAACAATAACATAAGACTGCAGTAGTAATAACGTAAAAATAAAATATAATAATGACATAGAAATAAAATAACAATAATATCAGAATAGATAACTAAAAATAACAATACTTAAGTAATGCTAATAATAAAATTGTCCTAAAAATCACCCATTCTAATTTTTCATCTAAAAATCGTTCTAAAAATCGTTCTAAAAATCGCCTGTCCCAATTTCTAACCTGAAAATCGCCCTCAAAATTGCCTATCTTTATTTCTAACCTAAAAATCGCCTGTCCCAATTTCTAACCAAACAATAAAAATAATAATATAATAATAAAACGACAACAATACGAGAATAAATGAATGTTGAAACTGACCTCTACGTGGCAATCGTCGAAGATGAAGTAAGTAACATTTAATTAGCGGTGTTTCAAAGTCGTTCGGTTAATCGAGCCTCGCCCAGGCCGATTAAAAAGCATGAAAGGTCACCGATTACCATTCCACGTTGTTCACGAGCGCGTTCAATGACGTTCGACCATTGCTGCACCATTTAAAGAGCAGTATATTCAAGGTCGTACGGGAGAACTTGAAAGCAAATCTACGCAATATGGGCAGTAAATCGTCGTTCGGGGCGTCGTTGGTGCCCGGGCTGGTAGGAAACGCGAGTTGCAAGCGAACGTTTCGACATGTACATACGTACTCGGTAAGGTGAAACGTAAATGGCACGGTTTTACAGCCGCGCGAAGTTTTGTAATCGGACGGTTAATTCGCTTGGAATTATCTCGAGTCGTAAATTAGCGAAATCGCTTAAAGTGAAAAAGAAGACAAATTTACCAGCGACTGGATCAATTTATAGAAACGTTTCGGGCGATGTTATTCGTGCTTAACGTTTTATCTTTCAATTACCTTGCCGTTGCTTTTACAGTCAGTCGCATAAGTATTCGTAGTCTCGTTGCTTATAAGAGAAATGTCTTGAAATCAAGATTTATTTTTTTCTATATTAATTTTTTGAATTAATCGAGAAAAGAATTTGTCGAACAGAAGAATTGAGAATTTTTTAAATGAAAGAATTGTTCGAATGAAGAACTTTTTAAGTAAGAGAATTTGTTGAATTATTCGAATCAAGAATTTACCGTATTATTAAAATAAAAGAATTTATTTTTTGTAACTTGTAGCAAAACTGTTGCTACAAGTTACAAGAATCAATTTATTACGCGTAAAACCGTACTTTCAAGTACCAAGCGGTTACCGACGCGTACGCTTTGTGTATCGGGTCGCTTCCCCTGTCCCCCCCCCCCCCCCCCTCCCCCACCGATCGTCGCGTTAATTTAACAATCGTTTCGAAGTCGTTGAATTTTTTTTTTGCGCCATTTACTTTCATTGCTTCCAGTCATCTCTATAAACTGCAACGTTTTTCCATACCCGATTCCCGCGGCGTTCGAGGGAGAGTCAGGGGTGGGGGGATGGGAATGGGGATGTAGGGGGACGGGGACGGCGGAGGGCGGTCGCGGGGCAGTCGCCGGCGCGATGTAAAAGTCAAATGAACGGTGTTTGTAATTTTAAACGTTCGGCCATCGTCCGGTTACAATTAATTCGTCCGCGCTGCCCGCGTAGTTCGCTCGCTCTTTTTTTTATTTCTCCTCCCCTCCCTCCCTCCCTCCCACTCTGCCGCCGTCCCTCGATGAATATGAAAATAGATATTCAAACGCGTGCAAATTAAACCGGCCGCGCGGTACAATGTACATCCGGCCGCGCGGATTTGTTGTTTCGAACCGGGGAGCCGCGCGCGGAATTACATGTCGGTTCGCCGTCGGCGGCTTTAACCTAAAAATAATTGCGTCTTGTTAACAGCGGCGCGGCCGGAACAAAGGAAACGCCGCGGGTTTAACGATTTAAATTTGTCGGACGGTTCCGCGGTGTTCCTTTAATCGACGCGCCGTTTCGAATGGGGAAATTCGGCGCTAATTAAATCATCCTTGAATAAGCATTTTGTCGAAAAGACGGTAATGTTGTTCCCCCCCGGCTATTGTTCGGCAGACCCTTCGAACAATTTACGATATTAAATATTGCAAAATGATAAAGTTGCAATACGAGGAAATTGTAACACGACAATATAGTAATGTGATAAAATAATCCTTTGGCAATGTAACAAAATGATATCCTTGTTTGACAAATAAAAATTGTCTAAAGTAATTGGAAAAATAAAAGTTAACCGTCTTTATTTGATAAATAAAAATTACCTGTCCTCATTTGACAAATAATAATTGCCAGTTCTTACCTCAGACCTGAAAATCACATGTCTCAATTTTTAACCTAGAAATAGTCCTAAAAATCGCCCGTCCTAATTTTCAACCCAAAAATCGTCTTGAAAATCGCCTGTCCTAATTTCCAACCTAAAAATCGCCCTGAAAATTGCCTATCCCACTTTATAACCTAAAAATCGCCTGTTCCACTTTCTAACCTAAAAATCGTCCTAAAAATCGCCTGTTCCAATTTCTAACCTAAAAATCATCCTAAAAATTGCCTATCCTAATTTCCAACCTAAAAATCGCCTGTTCCAATTTCTAATCTAAAAATCGCCTATTTTAATTTCCAACCTAAAAATCGTCCTAAAAGTCACCCATTCTAATTTCCCATCTAAAAATCGTCCTGAAAATCGCCTATCTCAATTTTTAACCTAAAAATCGCCTGTTCCAATTTCTAACCTAAAAATCGTCCTAAAAATTGCCTATCCTAATATCCAACCTAAAAATCGCCTGTCCCAATTTCCAACCTAAAAATCGTTCCAAAAATCGCCTATCTTAATTTCTAACCTAAAACTCGTCCTAAAAATCACCTCTCCTAATTTGTTCACCTATAAATCGTCATCCATGCCGTCGGAGTCTCGAGAATCCTCCATAAAACCCAGGCTTTTGTAAAAATGAAAATATTGTTCGCGAGAACGTCCACGGCAGACGCGACCGCCGCCGATAAAGCTAAACAAACCGCAGAGGCATTGTTTTTGTATCACTCGAAGGACTCGTCGCGGGCCCTGTATATGTAGAGTAGCCGTGTCTCGTTGGCCGCGCGTCCTTTAATCTGGCGCGTATCGCGATCATGTGACGTTGACGATTCGAGGACACCCTTCAACGTCAAACGCATGCCCCGCGCGGGCTGCGCTCTCTAATGAAGTGTCCTGTCCGCTCGAGGACCTCCATTGCATATCATTTGTCCGTTAGAAGCGAACGCAGTTACATTCGCCGCGCCCGCTCGCCCTCTCGAACCTCGAACGCTTTTAACACACGCTGATTGCCGTGTATGAATTTTTCATAACATACCCGCTACCGTCGCGTCACGGCGACATTTTTCAGCGCTCGACAAAATACCGTCCGACGCCCCGAACCTCTCGCGGAATTGTGCTTCAACGTTTTTTAATTGTTATGTACTTGAATAATTTAATTTTGGTTCTTTAGTTGAGATTCTTTGATTTTAATTTTTCAATTTTAATGCTTCAACTTGAATACTTCAATTTGAATTCTTCAATTTGAATTCTTCAATTTCACTCTTTCAATTTTAATTCTTCAATTTTAATGCTTCAACTCGAATTCTTCAATAACGCTCTTTCAATTTTAATTCTTCAATTTCAATGCTTCAATTTCAATTCTTCAACTTGAATTCTTCAATTTTAATTCTACAATTTGAATTCTTCAATTTCACCTTTTCAATTTTAATTCTTAAATTTTAATTCTTCAACTTGAATTCTTCAATTTTAATTCCACAACTTGAATTCTTCAATTCTAATTCCACAACTTGACTTCTTCAATTTTAATTCTCCAATTTCACTTCTTCAATTTAAGATAACATACACAACACGATGATAACATATGATGACACATGCCACATAGCCGGTGACACGAGATAGATTCAGCGTAAAATTGGTCAGCAATGTGTTATCATTTTATTTCGCCGATTCATGGGGCTCGGTGCGATTAATTTCACCCAGGACTTGCGCGCGCGCTCGCGCACCACTATGATGCAAATGCTCGGTGAATTATGGCCGTGAGTGTGCTCTGCCCGGCCATAGACGAGCAATGCGAGAGAGCACGGATATCTGGAGACCGGCAGACCCTAACGTCCCCTAACTGGAATCGTACCGTTGCTCCCTGAAGGGTGCACTTTGCTACAGCGGTGGACATCGATAGTCGCGGCTCCGTGCAATTAACGGGACACCCGAATTAACCGCATGGAACCGGCCACTTACAGCATGCCCCTTACGACCTATATCGCGTCGACGATAAGGACGCGCTCTCTTAGCTGTTCGTATCTTCCCTTTGCATTTATTCGTCCGTTTATTTTGAAAGTGGCCTAACTCCATTCGTCAATTTCTTTCCGGTTGCCATGGTTACGTGTACAACTTCTTTATCAGTGAAGCATTTCAGGTTGCTTATATTCCGAGCAAATACGATAATTCTTGGCACAGAAGTTTTCTGAGTTAGTTCAATAATTGAACCGTGTGGTTTGAAAGTGGCCTAACTCCATTTATACTTAAATCAAGATAATATATTTGCTATTGACAATGTCTGAAGGCAGTGACGAAAGCAATTTTAATTAATTAGTATTTAACAAGTTGACCTCAGTTTTCGAACAATTGCATTAGTTGAATAACCGGTATGATTAATTAATATAAAACTTGAAATTTAATATTAAATTTTAGAAATTATTTCACCCATGGGGAAGAACAGAACAAGACCATCTCGTTCATATAGCGAAGAAGAAATAGTAACTAATGATTTAAAAAAAGAATCGAAAAATAAACAGAACAATAGAACAATATTCGTCCTCCAAACTTTCTTTTTTTTTTCACGAAAAATTGATTATATTCTATCACATCGCAGACAAGCCTTCCAATAGACCTAATACAGTAGATACTAGAGACTATACAACGCAACGATCTATCGATCCCATCGCGCCCAGCCACGGAGAAATGTCGAAAAATCATCATCATCGATCACCGGTCGCATAACAAACGAAACACGTGCGTGGACCGTGCACGAAGATCACCGCACCATAAATCGACAACGCGACACACCCTATCGATCCTAACCTCTCCCCTCCCCTCCTCCTCGCCACGCAGAAACGTCGAATCGAAAATCATCCACGATCATTCGCCGCACATTAAAGTTAACACCGGACACGCTCGCAGTACGCACGGGGAGCCGTACACGAAGAGATACGTACGTACACGAAGAGATCGCCACGCTGTAAATCGCTCTTCGAGAGGACGTCCGAAAACACCGTCGCCGAACCGAAAGTCACGAGACCCGTGCTTGAATCTCGTTGAAAGAGCACCGGGGACCGTCGAGCCATCGATTCTCTCTCGCTTTGTGTATGCATACGCATGTTGTGACAGAGGAGATATCGCCCCATTGATCGGACGGCGTGGACCGAGGGAGCTGAGAACAGGCCGGCGATTTCATTCGAAGAGAAAGAGAGAAAGGAATTAGAATGAAACGGCGAGAGGGATCACGCGCGGAGGATTCGGAGCGATGGAGAGAGAGAAAGAGAGAGAGAGAGAGAGAGGAGACAGATATAGAGTCACAGTAAGTCTCAAGAAAAAGGGAAAGAGAGAGAAATAGAGATACGGATAAAGAAAGAGAGAAATTAGTGTCCACGAAGAGGAGAAGGGGCGGCGAGCCGGTCGCGCGACGATCAGGGGAAAAAAGGGTGAAAGAGGAATACGCGCGACGGATTCGCGTACACACGCGCGCACACAATATTGGCCTGATTATCGAGAGCAAACGTGATTTCTGTCTTCCAGGCGGCTCCGAGACAGACGCGGTCCAGGCGATCCTGGCCAGATACCTACAGAGGCGTCTACAGGGCTCGCAGCTGTCGACACCGCCGCCGCCGGCGGTCCTCTTCAGCAGCAACAATCAGGCCGCCAGGGTCAGGCAAGCCGCCGCGCAGAGGATCGTCGGCAACGGCAATGCCCTGCCGAGAAACACCAGCCAGAAAGAGAGGCGGGACGACGACGAGGAGGATTACGACGATTACGAGGACGACCTCGAGGGCTACGAGGACAGCGAGAGGAGCAGGACCAGATTCGATCTGTTTGCCGGTAATGTCCTCCTCCTCCTACTCCTACTACTACTACTTCATCGTCCTTCTTTCTCTTTTTCACGGCGCGGTTCACCTTCTCTTCGCAGCGTAAACACGGAATTACTTTCCCTTTAAATACCCGTCGCGTTCCTCGCGTATCATCGGCCTTGTCATTGGCCGCCGATTTGCCCGTCTCGCGCCGGTGCTGTCGGTCCAAACACTGTGCGACGGCGATGCGAGATCGCGCGCGAACTTTACCGATCTTTGGTATCCGTCAACTGGGGAATTGTCGCAATCTGAAAGTACTGTGTTTTGTAGGTTGATGTTATACAGGTTGAGTTGACGGAATATGGTGGTTTTTATTATATATATTTCTTTGTCGAGATATTTTTTTTTTATGTAAGATATGTGCGATGGATGACATTTTGTTTGTGGAGGATCGTTTCGATTAAACGGCGTCCCTCGTTGCCTATATATTTCTCTGTGTTTTCTTTATTTATTATATCGTTCAGGAATATAGCTTAGAATGTTAATTTTATTTTGGTATCGTAGTATTTAGAATGTAAACGATATGACTTCTTTTTTTGATTAATAAGTTGCTATTTCTTCTGGCTAAGAGAGATTTCTTCTGACTTATATATAATGTAGAAATTGAGAAGACATTTGCGTTAATTTTGTGGCGTTTGATTTACAATCTCTATTGGAAAATTAATCCGTCGCTATTTATTTAGCTAATTACTTATTGCAATCAAGTATTATATTAAGTGCATTAAATAATTCTCCAACTTAAAGTATCCAGGGCTTCTACATTAATATTATCACTTAATAAATAATATTGTGCAATAATATAACTATATATAATATTATATAGTAATATTAAATAATAATAATATTATCACTTGGGCTGCAACCGATCTCATTTCTAAAAATTAATTAGCACAGTTGACATCAAAATACATTTCTCCACTGACACAAATGAAATAAAAACAACCACCCATTCACACTCGAGGTGACCGTCGAATCGTACTCCCACCCCGTTGGAAACCCATGGCGACCGTAGTCGACGAATTCCGGTTGTAGTTGGTCACTTTTCAACGGCGAATGGAATATGGAACATTATCCTGTCACGAATCGGCCGGTAAGAAGGGAGAGATAGAAAGACAGATAGAAAGAGAGATAGAAAGAGAGAGAGAGAGAGAGAGAGAAAGAGAGAGAGCGAGGGCGAGAGCTAGAGAGAGAGAGAGCTAGAGAGAGAGAGAAAGAGCTAGAGAGAGAGAGAGAGAGAGAGAGAGAAGAGCTAGAGAGAGAGAGATAGAGAGAGGGGGTGGGTGGGCGTGAACGATGACCGGTCAGGACGAAATTGCGCACCTGCAGGGTGTAATGCGATAACAAGGGTGTAGGGGAGCGTGCATTGACGTCACGCGATGCCGCACGCGCCTGTTCCGGGTTCCGAGTTCCGGGTTCCGGAGGCCGAACCGTTCCGAGGCCGCGCGCGCGTTCTATCGCTTCGCTCGCTCGCTCGCTCGACGCTAAACACGGCCCGCCGCCGTATTGGCTGCACGCTTCGAATCTCGCCGTCGCATGTCGTTTCGACGCACGGAATGCGTTCGGCCGTCACAAATCCAGCTCTCCCCGGCTCCGCTCGTTCATGGCTCTACCTGCGCATTTCTCCGTCGAACAAGACGGATTTACGTCGCACCGATCCGGCCGGGCGACGCGGGTCTCGATCGCCCCCGTAATGGAGGGGCTGCTGTACTCTCGCCGCTCCTCTTCTCTTTCACCTCTGCTGCCCTCTTCTATCTTCTTCTCTTCGGTTCGCTTCTCTTCGCTTTGTTTCGCTTTGCTTTGCTTCGCTTTGTTTCGCTTTGCTTTGCGTCCCTTCGCTTTGCTTCGATTTGCTTTGCTTTGCTTTGCTTTGCTTTACTTCCCTTCGCTTCGTTTCGCTTTGCTTTGCTTTGTTTCGCTTTGCTTTGTTTTGCTTTGCTTTGCTTTCCTTCGCTTCGTTTCGCTTTGCTTTGCTTTGCTTCGCTTTGCTTCGGTTTGCTTTGCTTTGCTTCCCTTCGCTTTGCTTCGGTTTGCTTTGCTTTGCTTCGCTTTGCTTCGCTTTGCTTCGCTTTGCTTCCCTTCGCTTTGCTTCGATTCTCTTCGCTTTGCTTTGCTTCGCTTTGTTTCGCTTTGCTTCGCTTTGCTTCCCCTCGCTTTGTTTCGCTTTGCTTTGCTTCCCTTCGCTTTGTTTCGCTTTGCTTTGCTTCCCTTCGCTTTGTTTCGCTTTGCTTTGCATCCCTTCGCTTTGCTTCGATTTGCATTGCTTTGCTTTGCTTCCCTTCGCTTTGTTTCGCTTTGCTTCGCTTTGCTTCGCTTTGCTTCCCTTCGCTTTGCTTCGCTTTGTTTCGCTTCTCTTTTCTCCTCTTCTCTTCTCTCTCCCCTCTTCGCTGGTCTCCCCTTCTCTCTTCTTCTATTCTCTCCTCTTCTTTCCTCTCTTCTTTTCCCGCCGTGACTCTTCGTCTTCGTCGGACCCGGCCGGTAAACGGGGCCGAGGAAGGCAGGTCTCACCGATCACCGACACGCCGCTCGACAGAAAGACAAAAGACGGTCTGGTCGCGACTTATTCGATTGTCCCGCCGCGCGAACATAACCTAAACGGAGAGTAATGGATCCGGTTACCGCGAACGATGACCAGTTATTTTAATCTACAACTGAAATATCTGAAAATTGATTCTAAAGAAAAACAATATATATATTAATCGAAAATTAAAATTCCCGGTGATTTATATGAAAAAAAAAGAAATTCTGTGATTCAGAATTCAAAAGTCTGAAAATTAATTCTAAAGAGAAAAGAAAGATATATTAATCCTGAATTGAAATTATGAAAATTAATGAAAATTGATTCGAAAGAGAAAAGAAAGATATTTTAATCCTGAATTAAAATTATGAAAATTAATGAAAATTGATTCCAAAGAAAAAAGAATATTTTCATTGTAAACAGAGATTTGTAAACGTTCATTTCGATGATAGAAATGGCATTAATACAAAATTGAATTGATCCAATCGCTTTAAACGATTATTTGAATATTCGATTAACAATCGCTCGAGCGTTTAATCAACAATCGCTCGTGCATTCAGCTCGACGATTGTTTGAGCGCTCGATCAACAATCGCTGAAATTTTCCAGCTTGCGTAAGCGCGTTTAATGAAACATTACCGGAGATTGTTAGGAGATTCTTCGCGTGGACGTCGTCCTCCGCCGTTCGGGGCCCCGCCGCATATAAAAACTTGGCAAGCGTTCCAAGATGAATGAAAATTGCTGCTTCCACTTTGTCTCTGCGAAATTTGAAATTCTTCAGAAACTCCGGAAAAGCCACGCAAACTCTTACGTTGGAACTTTACCTTCCTGCTTCGGCTCCGCGGCGGCCTTGCTCGACCGCCGGGGCTCTCCCCGGCTGGAAAGAGAACAAACTGCTTTAAGGTCCTCCGCAGAAACCCTCGCGCGAATGCGGAGACGTTATTAAAAGGATAATCCGTTTTACATTAGCGGCCGAAGCGCACACTTCGACGACAATTAACCCTTTAACGATCCAACGGGGACATCGCAGCGACAAGTATCGACTGAAAACTTTTCAACGATGAGACGCGATATTCTCGGTTAATAATTAATTATTTATCTTTATATTAGTTTATGTTCATTTATATTTATAGCACTTTTTATCTACTTCTATTTACAGTATTTTATTTTTAGTTTCATTCATTTATATTTATAGCACTTTTTATCTACTTCTAGTTACAGTATTTTATTCTTATTTATATTCTTTTATATTTATAGCACTTTATACCTTAGTTATTTATATTTATATTATTTTATATCTATTCACATTTATACCATCTTATATCTATTATATTTATATATTCACAGTATAACAAATATAAATATATATAAAATACCCTATATTATTTTACATTTCATCATACTTACAATATTTTACATTTATCTACATCTGTATATTTTTTTAATATTTTAATTATTTAAAAAAAAATATTTATATTTAATTTTAACACGCTCCGAATAATAGCTTAGACCAAACAGATCATCTCGTGCAATTAAAATGACGATATTGCAATTTTTCAACCTTGACATGTATAATTCTATCGACACGAATGACAGAAAATAAAATCGTGAAAGCTTCAGCAGTTGTAGTCAACGAGCTAAAAATAGTAACTAGAAATTGTTCGCAACATTTCCCGTCGGTCGCCGCATATTTTTGCCCTCGGTCAGCATTAATCACGGCCGCGATTCCTGGTTTTCATTAATCACGATATCTTTCAACAAGCGCGAACCCCTCCGCGTACCATTAATCAGCGTGCCTTCGAACGAGCAATAATCATTAAATTAATACGAAACGAGGGGCGATACATCAGCGACGACATGCGTAGACGAAGGCAGAAGTAGAAACGAGCGGTAATGGTCAGACGACGCGCGAGTAGAACACTCTCTCTCTCACTCTCTCTCTCGATTTCAATCTCTCTCTCTCGATTTCAATCACTCTCTCTCTCTCTCTCTCTCTCTCTCTCGATTTCAATCTCTCTCTCTCTCTCTCTCTCTCTCTCGCTCCCTCTCTCGATTTCAATCTTTCTCTCTCGCTCTCTCTCTCTCTCTCTTTCTCTCTCTCTCTCGATTTCAATCTCTCTCCCTCTCCCTCTCTCTCGATTTGTCTCTCTCTCTCTCTCTCTCTCTCTCGATTTCAGTCTCTCTCTCTCTCTCTCTCTCTCTCTCTCTCCCTCTCTCTTTCTCTCACTCTCTCTCTCGCGCTCTTTCTCTCTCTCCTCTCTTTCAACGTCAGGTTCAAAATACACTTAGGTGTCTATCTTAGGTTATGGTCGCGTTAGGGAGGTTATTTATATTGATTCAATTCCACATTGAATTAATAATATTGAAAATATTATAATATATTATAATAATATTAATAATATTATAATATATTATAATATTAATAACATTATAAAATAATAATATTAATAATATTATAAAATAATAATATTAATAATATTATAATATGGTAATATAAATATTATAATAATAATATAAATATTATGATAATAAATTGAAAAATAATAGCCGGTGACATAAAATAAATTCAGAGTAAAATTGCCGTGAACAATGTGTTAATTTAATAAACTATTAGTATATAATTTAATAATAAATAATTACTCTTTCAACAATTACATCTAAACACTGACGTCACATATAAAAATAATCTGAAAATATGTCGTACCAATTTCATCACTGTCTCCGAGTCACCATTCGAATGCAAAGGGTT
The DNA here is from genome assembly GCF_028453695.1 of Augochlora pura. NCBI lineage: Eukaryota > Metazoa > Arthropoda > Insecta > Hymenoptera > Halictidae > Augochlora > Augochlora pura. The sequence goes on along the minus strand of NC_135778.1, from coordinate 2,051,783 downwards.
AAGATCACCGTCTAAAACCAGAGAGAACCGTTCCTCCGCGTTCGACACGTGTTCCGCCTTGGTGGGATCACCCCCTCGTTTAAAATGCAACGCCGACTCGCGGTGACAGATTCGATCGCATCGATTGCGAATCGAACGGGTATGCGGCGGCGAAGACAATTTTTCACGTTGAAGAGAAACAGAGAGAGAAAGAAAGAGAGACGCGCGGTACGGTAGATAAATTAACGCTTGGACAGGATCGCTGATAAACTGGTTTGTTCGTTTTAATCGCATAAGCCCGGCATTCCTCGCGCGGTAACAGCCTCTATTCCTCTCGATGTCCTCCTCCTCCTCCACCCCCTCCTCCTCCTCCCCGCCGCCTCCCCGGTTTTTGCCGTCGCCGATTTAAACACCGTCAATTCGATATTCCGGCCCGGGGTCCTGTGTGCGTCGAGCTTTTAATTGAGCGCAAGGGATTCGATATTCGCCCGCCGGCGCAATATGCAATCAACCGAACCTATCCAATCGAATCCTCGGTGTGTAGCATCGAACGCGCGAGCCGCGCGGCCCGCGGACGCGACGACGACGACGACCGCCGACTTGTTGATAAGTTTTGTTCGGTGTCCGACAATCGCGCGTCCCTCTCGTCCTCGCGCCACTCGCCCTTTGCCACGGACCACTGTCTTTCTCCCGGGGCCCGTGCTCTGCTCGACGTTCGTTCAATTAAATGTTCGTTTCCACTCGTAAACTATTGACCGGCCATTTTTCTTCCGGCTTTATTGCGTGTTCCCGTTTCGAGGGAACAGTCTGTTGTCGAAGCGAGTTTGCGCGAGCTGTTTGCGAGCCATCGACGCGAAAGCTCGTCGTTCGTGTATCACGGAAAATAATTGTTGTTCTTTCGATTCTAAATGTAAGTGAAATTGTAATTTTTATCTGCGGCAGGCGCAAGATGAGATATTAACCCTTTGATTACTGTTGGCACTTTCGACGAGTATAGTCAAACTGAAAAAATGACAATACTTCTCGGTGTGACGAGTATACTCGTCGTTAAATAGAAAATAAAATACGGAATAAAATATTAAATTAAGTAGAAGATCGAATAGAAAATTAAGTGAGAAATCAATTGGAATATTAAAAAGAAAATCGAATAGAGAATTGAATAGAAAATAAATTATTAAATTAAATAAGAAGTTAAACAGAAAATCAAATAGAAAACCAATTACAAAATCAAACAGAGAACTGAATAGAAAATTGCATATAATCGAACATAAGTAACAAATGAAAAAAAAATTTAATATAAATCTAACGCTGTTAAAATGATCTAAAAACGAGCTATATAGCAGGTGCCTCGAGTGGCCGGACGCTACCAAAGAGGTTAATTAACGCATCGTTCCATTAACTGCGTCGCTGTACAGGGTAGCCCATAATCGCCGACAATTTCTCGTTGCGTTATCAATAATCTCGATTGACCTATAACCTTTGCGGTACAGACACCCCCATAGAACATAGATTTCTCCGAAAAATTCTGCGCCGTGTCACAGTGCATAGGCGTCGCTATAAACCGCGCGCGCGCGCGCGTTATCGCGGCTGATTTATCGGCCACCTCGTTACCATTTCACGGAGTTTGCATATTTATAAAATGACGTTTCACTCTCTATTACGCGCGGGGGGAAGCTAATGCGTCGGATAATGGGCCCGGAAAATTGATGTTCCGACGCCGCGCGCGCGCGCGCGCGCATTTTGCATGACTACTTAAACGCATAACTTGTTGTCAGCGCCTATAACGGGAGGGGAGGGAGGACACGTCATCGCGCTCGCCCCGGTTCATTTCGACTGACGCGCGATGCCTCGAACAGACACACGCTTTCATTTCATCATTTCATCACGGTTAATGAGGTGCCCCCGCCGCGTTCTCCTAATATAATTCCGAGGGAATCGGCCCCCGTTAGATATCGCGATTAACGGCACCGCGCGTGTGCTTAACGTTATAATGATTTACCGGAATAATGACGGCGGGTTGCCAGCCTTCCGTCGGATGCCACGGAATTCGCGAATTTTAGTCGTGGGATTCGCGGGTACGAGATGTTGTTTTGGGTGGGTGTAATTGTAGCGGTTTTGCGTGGGGCGAACAATTCCAGGCAATTCTAGGCAATTCCCAGCAATTCTATGCAATTCCAGGCATTCTACGCAATTCCAAACAATTTCAGATATTTACGCAATTCCAAGCAATTCCGGACATTTTTACGCAATTCCGAGCAATTTCAAACCTTTTGCGCAATTCCAAGCAATGCTCGACGACTCCGCGCAATTCCACACAATTGCATGCAATTCCGGACACTTCGATGCAATTCTATTAAAATACGCACAATTCCGTGGACGTTTTTATTAGTCCGGGCAATTCCGTGAATGTTCCCATTATTTTCGAGGCTTCTCTGTTATTCTGCGCAATTTCATGCAGTTTGATGCAATTACAGGCAATTTCATATAATTCTATGGAAGCTTTTACGTCGTTCCATGCAACTCCGTGCAAGTTTCTATGCTATTACACGCAATTCCACGCAATTCTCTACACTTTAATGCGATTCCAGTCGATTCCACACAATTCCGTGGAAGTTTCTATATCATTTCATACAATTACATGAACGTTTCAATTATTTTCTATATTTCTAATAATATTCCACGTCGTTCTGAACTTTTGGACGCAATTCCATTCAATTTTGCGCCAATTCTATAGAAGTTTCCGTTATTTTTATAGTAATTTTTACAGAATTCTCTCTCGCTCGTGTCCGGCGTTGGCGTCGCGTTTACAATGGAGGGGCCGGCTTCGAACGTAACACCCGTTTACGATATTGCGGCGGAATTCCATTAGCCGGTTGAATCACGTTCGGTTGGGTTATGCGTAACGCGTACGCGAAAAGGGACCTAATCGCGTAAAACAGTGATGAAATCGCGAACAGATCGCGCGCGAAAGAGAGAGGGAGAGAGGGACGATATATCCGGTCATCAGCTGTCAACCGGCTCGCCTACCATATCATTTCGTCGTTTCCTCGACACTTGACAGGAATTAATAATTGTCCGTCCACGCGCATTATGCGCGCCGCTGCGCATTCATATTCGATCCCGATGAATAATGCCCCTCTCTCTCTTTCTCTCTCTCTCTCTCTGTTATTCCACGCTCGCCGGCGCGATGCAGTCGGTCGATGAGTAATCGTAAAACGTTGCAACTGCCGAAGCCGGTTCATAGTCTAATTAACAGGGCCGCGTGAAAAATATTTCCGCCCGGCCTCTGTCGACGCCGCTCCATCGATTCGACCATCCGGGTATAGTAAATTCTCCCCAAACTGTCTATCAGCCGGCGAACAAAAATCGACACTACGGGGGGGGGGGGGGGGGGG
>NC_135778.1:2037478-2048309 GCF_028453695.1 Augochlora pura | reverse complement strand
GGGGGGGCAGAGAGGAGATGCAAATGCTTCGCGCCAACGTTTTCATGCTCGATTCGTATTCCACAGTTCCTTTCGTCGATAGACGTTTTTTATTTTATATTCAATTATTTCATTACCCATTTAGTTTACTGAGCATTTAAGTATTTTATTAGGTGTTTATCTTATTTTATATTTAGCTGTTTTATCATTTACTCGTCCATTTTATTTCATATTGAACTATTTTATCAGTTATTTGTTTTATTTCATATTTAACTATTGTATTGGTTATTTTATATTATTTATCCATTTGATATCATATTTAATCATTTTATTGCTCATTTATTTTATTTCATATCGAACCATTTCTCTGCTCATTCATTTCATTTAATATTTCACCACTTTATCGTTTGTTCACTTTATTTTATATATAACTATTTCATCATTTATTACCATTTCATTTTTCCACTTTATCCAATCGCAAGCTTCACAAAAATATCTTGCAAATTCATTATTCAACAATTATTGTTATTCATTATCATAATTCAACATTATTGAACAAACGAATAAACGAATAATCGAACGCAGGTAGAAAAATCGGATGTTTCTCGCGCACGATCAATATAAAGTTAATTATGTTTGGAAATAGACGAAAGGCGCGGTGGTTTGCTTGCAGCACGATAACCGGCTCCACTGGGTAGATTTTTGCCCGGGTAAGGTTTACATCCGTTACGGAACGTTGCCGACGCGACAGGAAGTAAAAACTCCCGCGGAAATTAATGGCTCGGAATCGACGAAGGCGTCTCGCCGAACACGCTGCCACCCGATCGATTTGTCGATTTCAATGGAACGTGTCTTTTGTCGCGAAAAAAGCCCGGGATGATTTTAGCGGGCGCGATTTCTCGCCGTGATTCTCGCCTCGACCAATCTGTTAGTGGCGCGCGCGACGCGGCAAAGCGATTGCCGCGTTTATTACGGAAACGTGCTTCGATTGGTCGATGGAAAATATTTAACTATATTTTGGTACGTTTAATTGTTTGATTTTGTGACATTGGTCGCGCTTCAATTTGTTGGTGTAACAACGCTCGTTTCTCGCGTTACTGCAGATTCAACCCTTTGCACTCGAGCGACGTTTCTGACGCGCCAATAATGAAGGTTGTCATATAGTTAACAAAATAATGTTGACATTGTTAAATGCTATTCTGTAAAAAAGAGTGTAACAATTTTAATTTTTATGAGTCACACGACTGAATGTCACGTGCACAAATTATATTAAGTACTATATTATACAGCTGCTCGAAATAGCAATTTGGGATCTAACCTTAAAATGGTGACGAGTAATTTACTGTATTTTGTCATAAAGTTACTTAACTGTACACAACTTTCAACATTGTACATTCGTTGTCGCGAGACTCCATCATTTTAAATAAATTCTACCAGAATTGTTATTTGTTGAGCTGACGATATTTAAATGAAAACGATGGTATATTCGAGTCGTGTGCGAGTTCTCAGTTTGGAGAAAGGAGCGCTCGTGTTCGGTTCTTCGGTCACCCGATGCTCAGCGTTCACGCAAGAACAAAGCAAAGGGCCTCGTGGCGCGCGCGTGTGTCGATGATCTCACACTGAAACTATCTTGACCCAGATATCCGTCAATGACTTCTCAACCGAATCTACTGTGACCTAGAAGCACGTAGAAAACGTCGTGGTCGAACCAGGTGTATAACCGATGTCGATTTTTAAACACAGATTCGAGGGTTGCTGGACATTTTGTTTGTGTGTTTGGCGTGATTAACGCACGATTTATTAAATTACTTTATCAGAAAAATTAAATTATTTTTTGGTGTAAAAGTATAAAAAAGTTTGATATTTGTGTCGACATTTGCCATTTTGTCAAGGTACTATTAACAAATATCGTAAAACAGGTTGCGAAAGGAAACAAAATCAGAGAATTTAAAGATTTGATATTTACAACAATAAGTGTCATCAATATTAATTAAAGTAAAGCGTATTTGATAAGATTACCCTAATCGCGGTTTTAACCCCAACTCATACAAATCCCCGGAACCCTCGACTATTGCCTTTGCAAAACGTCTCGTTCGGCTCGCCCTAACCAATCCGAAAATTTCTGGGACGATATCACGCCATCGTCTGCCCGCTATTTATCTATCTAGGCTGCTCGAACGATCCTAGGAGAAGCCCGTTGTCCATTAACTCGCTGCACCGAGGGCGGGCTACGGCCGGCTCGGGCAAATGTTTATTCAAAGTTTAATACGGTAAACGTTCTGTAAACCGGGGTCCATCGGCGGTGTTTTGGCTTCCTTCAGCAAACATCCAGCTACGGAATTCCATATTTAACCGTGGCCGAGAGTCGCGAACGCGGCCCGCGCGAAATATTAGGGTGTCCCATAAGTTCCTTCCTTTCTCTTCACGCGAAATCGATAAGCGATATTTGTTGTTCGATGCTTATTTATTATGTTATATGTCATCGAGTTTACCTGTTAAAACTTAGATGATAATTAGCACCAACATCTGACTGATCTAATTTCGACAACAAAATTTCAGTAATGAACTGTTCTTCTCTATTAAATTTTTCCATTTTTCAGGAAGCCTCGTTACGATATAATAGTTAATATTATCGCGAATCGCCAAGTCGCTCTAATAAATTAGTCGCGAATAAATGATACGCCTATAATTCATTCGCGAATCTATTAATCGCCGATAATCTAGTCGCGAATGAATTAATCGTGGTCGATAAATACTGGCAAATATATTAACGGTGAACAATCTATCGGGGGGGGGGGGGCAGGAGGGGAGTATAAATAATTCGCGCGCGGCACGATCTATCGGCGAATAGATTATTCGTGAATAATTTCTCCGCGAATAAATAATTCGTGAGTAATTTACTGGGAAATAAATTATTCTACGGTGATCTATTCGCAAATAAATTATTCGCGTATAGATTACTTGCAAATTATTAATTTTTCAAACAATTAATTCGAAAGTTATCTCCTCTTAAATAAATAATTCGTAAATAATCTCCTCCGAACGAAATAATTCGTAAATAATAACCTGTGAAATAAATAATTCATAAATAATCTCCTCCAAGCTAAATAATTCATAAATAATCGTCCGTGAAGTAAACAATTCGCGAATAACAGGTCGCGAATAATTGATCGACGAACGAGATAACAGCGAACTAATCGCAAAATAACAAAACTTATTAAACGATGAAATAAAACAATAAAATTATCAAATGATAATTAAATTCGCCGGAACAACGATCTTTACAAAAAAGGTTATTCGAATAATGTCGAACGGCGGATAAAGGGTACCGTTGCACCAGCAAAACCGTCGAACGAATTTCACTCCGTCCCATTTCCCTCTCTCTCCTTTTTCTCCCCCTTCGACAACTCTACCCCTGCCCACCGTCGCCGTCTTCCCGCATTCCACGCGTTCCGGCTAGCTGCAAGCACGGCGAAACAATTTCGACCCTCTATCAACCTTGAAATTTTCGGCCGAGGGCCAGCCTCACCCCCACCCCTTCCCTCCTCCCCTCCCCTCTCCACCGTTTAAAAAGTTCGCCTCATTTTCTAGTTTCCGGGCTAGTTAGGAAACTCGCGACCTCGCCGCGTCCGTCCGTCCGTCCGTCCGTCCATTTCTTTCCGCGATCGTCCCGGATAACGGCGGTATTCTTGGCCGTGGCCAATGAGCTTCGACAAGTTGGAACGGAATGGGGAGGGGCGGGGAGGGGGCGAGAGCGGGCGGTCGGGGTTTAATGAAATGCCCTCGGAATTTTGTTTGCGCGACGGTTTTCCACGTCGACGTGGAATAGTTTTTTTTTTCCTTTTCTTTTTTCTTTTTTTAAACGATGAAAGTTTTCCGGGATTTTTGCGCCCCTTAAGTTTGCACAACCGGACCGCGGATGTTGTCAACTTATGTGTGCAGCCGTTAATTGAAATTGTTGAGATAATAATAGATGGTTTAATGTTAACCCTTTGCCGTTCGAAGCCATTTTAACTGTAATTCTAAAATAATTTTTCTAACATGGAGCATTTCCATTTTATAAGGCGAAGAGGTTATGGTCAATTGAAATTGAATACTGTAACTCGTACGACAACAGTTATAACGGCACAGGTAATAGATTGGTCGACGTAAAAAGTAAAGAGAGAAGATACATATCTGTTGCTGCATCGAATTAAGTCTACCGAAAAACGTCGTCTCTCGTTCGCGCGGACCACTGAAAATACAGCCAATTCTGTTTTTACACGGTGGATAGGTTCCTGCCCCCTTTAAAAAACGCGGCAAAAAGCCTGTGTAAAAGAAAATACGGCGCTCGAACGTCGAAAGAGTAGATTGATCCGAACCGTTGAAGATCGTATGCGAAAACAATAAAAGCGCGTCGACACGGATCGCGTAAATATTAACGAAGAAATATTCCGGCGATTTTTAAAACGCGTTCGCGCGATTGTCTCGTTTATTCGATATTATTCTATTTAATTCCGTGAGAAATTTTACAAATTTATACAAAACACATCGCCGTTCAATATATGTATTTCTCTATTAACTGTTCGAAGAAAATTATTTTAGAAAATACAAAATGTATGGAAATTTGGAGTAAAATTGAAACAGTATAATCGATTTTCTCTTTAAACGTCTCCATCAATTATCGAACAATAATTGATGAAATAAAATTATATATAATATAAAGAAATTAGAACCGCGAAAAAAAGAAAAGAAGAAAAGAACCGCGTCGAAGTGTCAGCAAAAGTTGTCGGCGCGCGGTTCGAACACGATATATACTCCGTGCTACGCGTGTGGCTGGGGTGGGGGGAGGCTCCGCTAGCGCTCATCCCCGCGCGGCACGTTAAGTTCTTCTTAGCATGTAATTCGAAGCGTTGTAATTTTAATAAGAGCCCTCGAAGCGCGGCTCGGCGGCCGCGTCGCCCGGCGTTCAAGCATCGCTCGGCGCGCGACGGCGACGCGCCTTTTGTTCCCGGTCGCGCTAATTCCGACGGGCGAACCTCTGTAACCCTAATTAAACCGGGGCCGTTTAAATTTTCGCGATTGCGGCCGAAAGCTCGCCCCTCGGCCTCTCCCCACCACTCTTTATTTCTCTTTTTCTCTGTTACCTTTTTTTCTCTCTTACTCTTTCTTCCTCTCTTTAGATTTTTCTGTGTTACTCTCTCTCTCTCCCTTTAGCTTTTTCTGTGTTATACTCTCTCTCTCTCTCTCTCTCTCTCTCTCTTTCTCTCTATATTTTTTTCTGTGTTTCTCTCTCTCTCACTCTCTCTTTCTCTCTCTTTTACTATTTCTCTCTCTCTCTCTCTCTCTCTCTCTCTCTCTCTCTCTCTCTTTCTCTCTCTCTCTGTCTCTCTCTCTCTCTCTCTCTCTCTCTCTCTCTCTCTCTCTCTCTCTCGCCCTCTATATTGCTCTCTCTCTCTCTCTTTCTAGCTTTCTCTCTCTCTCTCTAGCTTTTTCTGTGTTACTCTCCCTCTCTCTCTCTCTCTCTCTCTTTCCCCGGCCGCGCATTCCCGCCGTGCACACAATGAATCGTCGCCGGCGAACCGGGTTAATTAGCGTTTACAGTAACGAACGAAACTTCAATTTCGCGAAATCGTATAAACTGATTAAAAGTTCGAAATAGCTTCGGGTCGCGAGAAGAGGGAGCGCGAAGAGCGAAGGCGAAGGGCTCGCCGCGGCAACGCCGTGTCGCCGTGTCGCCGTCGCGCGCTCTTTGCCGCTATTCCAAAGCGGTTCCGCTCGCGGTGCTCCGCATCTCGCGCTTTAGGAGATGCCGCGCGCGGCTCGCGTCGCACGGCAATGAGTAATCGAATCATTATCCGCTTCCACGGCGGGCAGACTTAGACCGCAGACGTAATTTAAGTTTCGCAATAACCGAGCCCCGCTCTCGACCTCGAACCCGTTATTGTATTCTCGTCGTTCACCGATCGCGCGCGCGCCGACCCGCAGCGTCTACCGACGCTACGCTGCGTTACCGCCGATCCCTCTCCGCGCCGCACTTTCGAAAAACGCCTTAAACTTATACCTTTTGTTATCTATGTAATTTCCGATGAATATAGAAAAATTGGCGTCGCTGTTTCATTCTCAATTCCGTCCTTAATACACTGCTTTTTGGATTATGTAATTATTGCTTTTCCTTTGGTTTTTACGAGCCTTTTTCCGAACCCTAGTAACACCGTGAAATTTGGCGTTTTCGCCCGGCACTAAAAGGGTTAAGAGTTCGATAAAACAAATTAGAAGAGAAAGAGAGAGAAACAGTTTAACAGTTTAATAGAACAAACTAAAAGAGTATTAGAAAGAGAGTGATTAAGACCAGAAAAACTCCAGCATCGAAAGATAATAGGCTGCAGCGAATGATATGAAACGGTACCACGCGTGTACAGCGTGAAAAACTGAAACAAAACGCGTCATCGCGAGGAACCGTGCGATCCGCGCGGTTTTTCACTCGTGGTTATCGGTAATCCAGGGATGATTTATAGACGAACCAGTGTGTTCGGAGTTTCGCGGTTACACTTCGATTTGCCGCGCGCGCGCGGGCAGATGGCAAAACCGTGGGGCCGCGCAGCGTTCGAGAGCCGTGGAAGCGAGATCTGCGCTTAATTACGCTTCTTGCCCCGTTCGGGTGGCGTCGCGCGCGCTCGCGTACTTTCGCCGTGGTAATATAATTCGACTGTTATGCAGTCTTTGTCGCGGACGTCGTTTGCCCCGGTCGGGGGTGGGGGGAGACGAAGAGTGGGGGGCGCCAGGCGGTATAGGACTGCGCGCGATAATCCGTCGGCCCTCCACGCCGCGCGTGTAACATATAGGAGCGTGTTTGCGGTGAGTGGTCTCCAGAAGTTGCATTAGCATTCGGGCGCGGGCGCGCGCTCCTCGGGGCGCGCAAACCCTTCTCGCAACCTTTGCCAGAACTCTTCTCTTGATTGGCTACTTCACGCCGCGGCGGGATAACTAAGGGGAAGATTATACCGCTTGGCGAATTAGCGGGATGCTCGAATGATAATGAAGCGGCCTCGAACGAGATCCCGCGTTGTTTACAGCAAACGGTCCCGATGTTTCCGACGATTTTCATTGTTCGGGGATGCCGCGCGGCAATCGATTATGATTTAGCGAATATTCTTCCTTAGCCTCTTCTTTATGTAGTCATTTATTTTCTAGCTTTTCTGCTCAGTTGTCTCGTTTGTTTTCTTATTTATTTTGCTAACTGTTTTTTTCTTTATTTATTTTATTACCTGTTATTTTATTTTTATTTTTATTTGTCTTATTACTTGGCCTTTTATTTATCTTACTATTTATCCTGTTAACTGTCCTCTTATTTTTATTTTTCTTTGTCTTATTACTTGTCCCCTCGTTTTTATTTTTATTTATCTTGTTAATTGTCCTCTCATTTATCTTTTTATTTCTTATTTATTTTCTTATTTATCTTTTTATTTTCCTTGTCACTTACCTTCTTATTCTTCCTTTTATTTAACTTATTTTCTTATTTATCTTTTTATTTTCCTTGTCACTTACCTTCTTATTCTTCCTTTTATTTAACTTATATTCTTATTTATCTTCTAATTCTTCTTTTTATTTATCTTACTTATTTATCTTATTTATTTCCTTATTTATATTCTTGCTTGCCTTCTTATTCGTCTTCTAAAATTATTTTCTTATTTACCTCATTACTTGTCTTGTCATTTTTATATTTATTCATCTTATTTATTTCCTTATCGATTTTCTTGTCTTCTTATCTCTTTTCTTCTTTTCCCTATTATATATCTTTTCTCTTATATTTTTATTAATATTTACCTCGCCGCTCATCTCCCTATATTTATTTCCTCGTTTATCTTGCTATTTAAATGTAAATTACATTATATAGAGAAAAGAGATCGTTCATAAATACGTGAATATTGTATAATAGGAGAACGAGGAAGAGTCGTAAAACGAGTCAGATAAAAGCTCATTGTCTCGCCCGATTAATACATTCCCGCGGACGAACCTTTTGCTTATCGAGAATTTCGTTCAATTAAAATCCAGATAAAAAGCGCGTTCCTCGATTTTCTCCTATTCCCTGTGCCGGCAGTCTCTCCGTGCGGTAGCGCGCATTAAAAGATCCGTAAAATCCAAAGCTTCGTCCACGGGATATGAATGAAAGTATGAAATTGAAATTTCGGACCATCTCACCCTCTCTCTCTCTCTCTCTCTCTCTCTCTCTCTCTCTCTCTCATTCGTTCTCTCTGTCTCTATTAAATAAACCGCGACGGACGTTCCCGCATTTCGTCGTCGGAGTCGGACGACTCTCTTTATCATTCTTTAGAATTTTATCTCGACGTTTCTTTCGAGAAATTTTCGTCTGTGGACTGCGATGAAAGAACGCGTTCGAATATTTGCGGTAAAATAATTCTTGTAAATGGACGGTTTATTTTGATTTTTAGAGGTTATGTCAGGTTATGTCAAAGTTTCACCGTTGTTGGCGCCTTATTATCGTCAAATGGAATACAACGAAACTACACAGGTGATCCACCCTTGGATCCAGCGATCTTAAAACGCCGTTACCTTTAAGGATCACGGCGCCGTTATGCAAAGTCCCTACCTCGTCGGCTCGATCCTCCGTGGAACAGAGAACTTCGTCGGAAAAGGACAAGCAACCGTTGCGGAAATGTTTCGAGCGAACCGAATTAATTCTCCGCCGGCGAAACTCTTTCCTTTCGATGGGGGTGGGGGTGGGGGGTTGACGCTCCGCGGGAAATGACTTTGTCTCGCGTGGATTTCACCGCGTTCCGTCAGCGGACCCCCCTCCCCGCGCGCGCGCCGAAAAGTATTTTCACGAAAACGCCGAACTGCCGCGGAAGAACGCGAAAGTTTTTCTCGCGCGCGGTAACTTCTCACGGTTCATCCGCGCGGAGAGAAGCCGACCTATGGAAATTCCGTTCTGCCGGCGTACTTCGCGTTTGTTTAGGGTAAGAACAGTTCCTTCGTATATTCCGGGTCGGCCGCTCTTAATCTCGAATAACCCTCGGAACTTCCATGTTTCGTGTGTGCGCCCCCACCTCCGCTCCCCCCTCAATACCTCCTTTCGCGAGACCGCCGATATCGAGGATCGTATAGCCGTGTTTCGGGCACGAAAAGAAACCAACCGTATTCTGTACGATCATTTCACTCGGTCTTTCCACTCGGTCTTTCCACTCGGTCTTTCCACTCGATCTTTTGCAGTTGGCTTATGAAAGTTACGGGCTGCGGCTTGAGGAATTGTGTTTCGATTGCAGCGCGTTTTCGTTGTATTGGAGTTCGGGTGCACTGCGTTTCTGTTGTGTTGCATTTTAATCGGTTTGTATTTCAATTCCATTGCATTCCTATTTTATTGTATTTCAATTCCAATGTATTGCTATTTCATTGTTTTGCAATTCCATTGTATTGCTATTTCATTGATCCGCAATTACAGTTGCATTGCAATTCCAATGTATTGCAATTCCATTGTATTGCAATTCCATTGTTTTGCAATTCCATTGTATTGCTATTTCATTGTGCCGCAATTACAGTTGCATTGCAATTCCGTTGTTTTGCAATTCCAATGTATTGCTATTTCATTGTCTCGCAATTCCAATTGTATCGACATTCCATTGTGTTTCAATACAATTGTATTTCAATTCCACTGCAGAGCAATTCCATTGTATATCAATACCATAGCACGACAATTACATTGTACAACAATTCCATTGTATATCAATTACATTGTGTTTCAATTCCACTTTGTTCCAATTCCATTGCATTTCAATTCCACTTTGTTCCAATTCCATTAAATTTCAATTCCACTTTATTCCAATTCCATTCCACTTTTATCTCATCGCTTTTCAATTCGATTTCACCACCACTGTCTTTTAATTAAACAATAATTTAAAAAATTACACCATATTTCAATTCCCCCCGTAAATAAAATAATACAAATCAAACGATCTCTCGCATTGGTAGAATTACAATCGAATTGCAATCGAATCGGGCACAGCCACGAATCACCGAAGCCGCGTGTCCTCGTCGATTACAAAAGGATCGCGGTGTTGTTGTATATACACTACATTGCTTCTCTCTATTTTCAATTCTTTTCGAAGCTCGTCCAGCGAAATGAGTCGATCTATTACGACGGGGGGGAGGAGAAGGGGGGAAAGAGGGTCCCGCCGGTGTGCACCGAGATCCCGATAGAAATTGATGCTGAAAAGCCGGTGAAAAACAAGCGAAAAGGATCTCCTTCAAAAATGTCAAAAGCAGTCGCTTTCACTGCGCAGAAACCTGTCACGGTTGGCCATCGAACTGCGTCTCTCTCTCTCTCTCTCGCTCTCTTTCTCTCTCTTGGTCGCGAAGGAAAAACAACCAGCCGATGGGAATCTCGTTCGGTCCCGATCGAGGAAAACGCCGACGGAGAAAGAAGCATTCGACGCGTACAACGACCGACAATGACACTCCCTCTCTCTCTCTTTCTCTCTATACCATACCACACCATTGGAGTCTACGCTGTTGCGCAACACTTCGAATACTTTCCATATTGTGCACCCGTTATTCAAATGAAAATTGTTTACGCGTTTTGGAGCCTTTTTTCGAGCGGCTCGATTACCAGGCGTAATAGCTGTTCAAATGATATTGTTCGCCAATTTTTACCTCCGTTGTTCCGTAAACGAAAATCGTTTAATAGAATTCGTTAAATTCTAATTGGAAAGCGCAGTTTATTTCTGTATAAATGTATACAATTTGATATGAAATATTTTGATATGTTCGATGTGATGATAATATAATATATAATACGGTAATAATTCGAACATAATAAAATATATAATATGGTAATAATTCAAACATAATAAAATAT
>NC_135778.1:2014912-2037378 GCF_028453695.1 Augochlora pura | reverse complement strand
GTGTATAATTGAAATTAAATTCGTCGTCTTAAATTTTTGACCGCTACTGTACATCGAGCCAACAGAAGAAGGATCGAGATCCTCGAAGGCTCGTTCCTTTTAAAAGGACGAACCGGTTTCCCGCGATATCATTAATCAATCATCGGGCGCAACATAATTTCAACCGGCTCCGCATTAAATGTCCAACTTCGACGCGATGAGATCGATTTGATTCGAATCGATGCCCGCGAACGCGTGAATTGCGAAACCTGGAAATCGGCGCGAAAGTCGACGGACGGCGAGAAAGAATGGAGGGCCCTCTCCCCCGGTCCATTAATAGGTCGATCGTTAGATTAAATATCGATATTGTCACGCCGGCCGGCGGGCACCGCGCTTCGGACGCGAAACGTCGATAATTTTAATTATGAATCGATTGGCCCCAATTTCCGAAAACATTCCCCGTCGTCCATCGCGCCCTGTCGAAACGTCCTCGACGCTATAAGTACCAAGTAATTACTTTTGACGAGCGAGCCGTCCAAGTAAATTACAGCTTTTAGAAAGGCGTTCCGTATTCAAAATGCCATTACGTCTTTTTCGTAGCCCAGAAGCGCGGGCTATTAGTCGAGTTGATTGCAAGATCGTAATTGAGGTTATATTTGCGAGGTTATAAACGGATATTCGGCCCGAGTGTTAATAATGTCACCGGTTTATTTTTATGGTATTGCTCGCAACGGAGTTACGGTATTACTCGTGAATATTAGTATAAAAATGATGAAAGTATAAATGTTAACACTTTACCGAGCTGAGAGCATATAAATTGGCTTTTTACAGAGACCGGTTGTCGTGGCGAACAATAATTTATGATCTATCGTTGAGGTATTATTATAGAATTTTTAAAATATTAAACACCTCTCGCGACGAATAAAATAAATAAATTAGAATAAATGTAATAGTTAAAATAAATATTATTTAATGTTAATGTTACGACAATATAAAAATATTTACGGCCGAACGACCAGTTAGTAAAGTGTTAACAATGTTCCAGTTTTATTTTAATTCCGATAACTGTAACAGAATATGAAAAATCGTGCCTTTTATTAAACAACGCGCGATACTCGGGTGGATTAAAATTAAACTATTCATCAGGTGGATCGTAACAGATATCCTGTTTCAATGTTAATACAACGTTCGAATTTTATTTTCATTTTTATCACGAGACCGGTAACGAAATATGAAAAATTATGCGTTTTATTAAAAAAAAAAAAAAAACTGTACAATCACCGAGAAGATTAAAATTAAATTATTCACGAGGAACGGATTGTAACAGATATTCGGGTCGACTGTTAATAACACTCGCGTTTCATATTTCTTTTTACCGTGGCATTCGTAACGGAATATGAATGGTTAATCTTTTTTAATAAAAAGAAAAAAAACTATACAATCTTGACAAAGTTTGCAATTAAACTATTCGTGAGGTAGATTGTAAGAGATATTATATTTGAATATTAATGGCATCCTTGTTTCGCATTTGTTTTTACCGTGAAGCTCGTAACGGAGAATGAAAAAGTAAACTTGTTATTAAAAACTTTTATTAATCTCCGCAAAGCACCAAGATTAAATTGAATAATATTCTTGTTTCACGTTTATTTATACCGTGACGCTTGTAATGGGATACGAGACGTTAAAGTTTTTATTAAAAATTGCTAGGAAATGCTGTTGCAAAAACTAAATACACTTGGGTTAAAAAATTATGCACAAATTTTGTTGTAAATCTTATACTGAAAAATATAGACGGTTATTTATAGCATGAAAATGAAAATTCAGCTCTTGCAACTTAATTAAATTATAGATTATATTTCCGAAAGTTCTTTTAACATAAAGGCTGCGTTAATCTTATGGGACCCCATAAAATTGCCTTTTATTAATCCACCTTAAACAACAAATATCGTCTATTAATTTTGCATAAAAGAAAGGGGAAGAATCTTATGAGACCCCATAAAAAGCAATTTTAGTGGGGCAGAAAGAGCTTATGGGACACCCTAATGTTGAAAAAAACTATATGCTCTCGAGCGTAGCCAGAAACGACGCGTCGCGCTGTTCGACGCTGGAAGGGTTGAAACGAGAAATTTCGGGCGTCCTTTGACGCGCGAGGCAAAACGCGTGCACGAACGAAATCCGTCGGAGGTTTCGAGCGACGAAGAAAAAGGAGCGAAGCACGCGGCCGAATTCCTTTGGCACGCGTAACGAGGCGAGTCAAACGCGCTCGTGGTTCTATGCATGCGCGCGCTCGTATCGCCCCCCCCCCCTCCTCGTGGAAAAGCAAAAGCCGTCGGTGCGTTGACATTTGCAACGTTTACGATGGCCTGGCCAAACACACTGTTTATGCGTCGCGAAAACACTTCGCGGCGTTGCAGTCGTTGACACGAAATCGCGCATTACTCGGTTCGACGGCGAATTCGCGCGGCAAGCAGTGATTTCAGGTTATGTATGTTATTGGAACTAAGAATGGTATCTTCTAAAATAATTCATTTACTATTTAATTGTATCAGTTTTTGAAGACGATGCAACGATGTGTCGATTGTCAATACTATTATATTTATTTACTGAAAATAAAATTTGCACTAGATATTTTTATTATGTTCAAATATCCGTCGATTTAATATAATTTGACTACTGCAACAATTTAACCCTTTGCACTCTGAGGCAACACTAGAATTGTTATAGCTCCTTCCTAATTTTTATATTATGAAAAATTAGATTGAAAATATGATTAAAAGTATAACTGTTGTCGCATGAATTGCAAGATTCAATTTCATATGCATGAAATACATTTTGTCGTATAAAATGAAAACGCTATGTGTCGGAAAAGTTATTTTAGTATTCCGGTTAAAATGGCTTCGTGTGCAAAGGGTTAACAAGTATTGATAGAATAATTCGACTAACATCGTTCCAGTATTCATCAGACTAATATATAGACAGATATTATTTACATCTATATATAATAATATATTAAAATATATAATAATAATAATATAAAATAAATAATAACATATATAATATAGATAATAATATATAGATACAAATAATTCGTCGAGTAAAATAGAATAATTTACCAAGTACAATACAATAACTCGACAGTAACGACACCATAATTCAACAATTACAACACACTAAATACAATACAACAATCGCGCGAAATCCGACGATAGGTTATCCGAGAATATTCGGCCCCCGTATTTTCGCCCAACATGGCCGCCCGGTCGGCCGGCAACGATTCTGTCACACTTCGATTATTCCGCTCGATTTCGTGATTTCCATCTCGTCTCTTTTTTCCATCCCCCCTCCCTCCCTCCCGTTTCTCACAGTCCCGATAGATCGGCACTCCGGCGAGCGGGGCTCGCCGGACAAGCCGTCCGGCGGTTGCCAGAAAACTGGTCGGCCCTCGGACGACTTTCATTCCCGATTTAAAACGGGCGACGATTGAAATTTCTACGGTGTCACTCGCCACGGCCGATCGAGTTAGACAACCTTGAATCAGCGGGCGAGCGAGCGTGTGCGCAGGCGGCCGCGGGTCGCGCGCTGCTCGGATCGCTTCGCGGGCGCTCTCGTCCTTGTCGGGATCGCGCGGATCCTTCGCGGGGAAATTTCTCCTGCGCGACTGTTGCGTACGGGACCCGATTATACCGTTTTTATTGTATCCCACGAAATTCTTATATACCATTCTTGAAAGCCGCCGAAACCTCGCGGGGCACTATATCATAGCGTGTCGAGGCGGCTTAATTTCCATCCGGATATATCCGGCGCTCGTCCAGAGCGGTCGCCGCGTGGACGCTGGATATATCCGGCACTCGTACCGAAAGGGTTAAATGGAGACGAGGGGATTTTTCCCTGTCCAGCCCGAACATTTTCCAGGTGTGCGCGCACCTCTCTTGTCAGTGGTTTGTCGCCTCAACTTCGCCGGTAATAGGCTAAATAAGCCTGGCACGAAGAGCCAGCGCTTGCGCTCAGAGACAAGTTCGTATAGAACATTAATTCGAAGATTCGCTCGGCCTCGCGCGGCAGGAGAGGCGTCCGAACAGAGGACGACCGTCCCGGATCGCGGAGGCCTGGGTCCCAGCGTAACGTGGCGCGGACACACGCGGCTACACGTGCGCTGTCGCCGGTCCGTCACGTGCAACAGCATGCGCTTCGCACATCGCTAGGTGAGGCATGTGTATCGAGTGTAGAAAATGAAAGTTGAGATTCCTCGCGCGGGCCGGTTTCGCAACCAGGGTCGCGGCTTAGAAAGGCGCCGCGCGGCGATTTAATTCGTCCGCGACGCGACCGGTGTTTACGAGCACCGAAACGGTAAATAATCGGACAACGGCCATTGTTCCTCCCCGGCGACAAGCTGCGAGCGCGCGTTTCAGCCGGACGGACGGCGGACGCCTGGAGTTTTACGTCGACTCTGCGTCGCTCCTACCCTCCAACCCTCCCCTCCCCCACTCGCTCCTCCCCAACGCTATTGGGAAACGATAAAAACGGTGTTCCGGCGTGTCCGACGCTCGCGAGAGGCGCTTTCCGGCCGCCTGCGAATTTATCGGGATTTTATGCGCGATCGGTCGTCGTCGCCGCCTCGAATTAAAACGCGACGCGTTTAATCGTTTCCCCTCCTCCTCCGCCTCCCCCCCTTCCGCCTCCGCGAAGGATCGCCCGATTTATCGCGATCGCGTCTGCGCGCCGCGAGAATTCGATCGGACGCCGATCAAACGACGACGATTCGCTCCGCGCCTGTACTCGCGACCGATGGTTTAATTATTCGGACACGGTTTTTCCAATTATACCGGGCGCGGAATTTACGGCGAGCGCACGCTTTTCGAACCCGTCCCGTTTCGAGTCGGCCGCCGCCGTCGTCGTCGTCGCGCGAGATTAAAGTTTGCCCGGGCTTAGTCGCGCGACGCATAATTTCTGGCGCGTCGCTGGTCGTAAATCAATTACTGTTTTCAGAGGGGCAAGGTAGTTTCTGCGACAGCTCGATGGACATCCTTGATCTTTTAGTAATTGTTTTTAGATATATACGTTCATTGCTTTAACCCCTTGCACTATAATAAGGGGCACTATTATATAACTATAATAATGTCAACCTCGTGATACAGATATCATGCAGGACACGATAGATATTAACCCTTTGTACTCGAGTGGTGACACCGAGGCACCACTAAAATTGTTATACAACGTTCCAAGATCATTTTTATGCCTTATCATCGATGTTTATATTCAAGAACTATGTTAAATAGTGAAACTATCGCAAGAATAAATTTCATATGCACGCGAGTGTACTAAAATGAATTAAATGAATTGAAATGAATTAAATATATTAAAATAAATTGAATAGACTGAAGTAAATTAAATAGCTTAAAATAATTGAATAGATTAAAATAAAGTAAATGGATCAGAGTAAATTAAATAGCTTCAAATAAATTAAATAGTTTAAAATGAATTAAATGGATTGAAATGAATCAATTATATTAAAATAAATTAAATAGCTTAAAACAATTGAATAGATTAAAATAAATTAAATGGATTAAAGTAAATCGAATAGCTTAAAATGAATTAAATATATTAAAATAAATTAAATAGCTTAAAATGAATTAAATGGATTGAAATGAGTCAATTATATTCAAATAAATTAAATGGATTAAAATAAATTAAATTGATTAAAGTAAATTAAATAGACTAGAATACATTGAACAGACTAAATCCCCGCTATAAAAATGAATTCCCGAAGAGTTTAAATGAACAAAGGCCGGGTCTTCTGGCCGCGCGCCTCGTTTCCTCGCGGGCACGTTTCGGAAATGCTGGTAAAAGTAAGTTGAAATCGTAGCGGAAAGTTTCTCGGTCAGGCGCGCGCGCGCGCGGGCGGGCTTCCCGAGACTCGATTTAACGGCGAGAGAGGAGCGTATCTCGCGGACGTCTTTATCCGAGGACGGTGGACGTACCCCGAAGGTTTAATTGAGGCAGAGCGGCGCGCGCGACTCGCCGAACAAAAGTTCCGTAGGAGCCGCGCGGAGAAGGTAACTCGCTTATTGACCGTGCCCGGACCGACCACCGCGCCGCGCCGCGCCGCGCCGCCTGACGTCGCCGATTTTTCCAGTAATGGGGAATCGTCGGCGTGGAAAGTTCTTTGCCCCGGAGCGTCGATGGAATCCGAGGGAAAAGCATGTCGGATTGCATAACAACAGGTCCGACCGGGGCCGTAGAAAATGTTTCTGGATTCTGCGACTCTCCGGCGGGCTCTCTTTGGAAAGGGGAACGAACGACGACGACGACTCTGGCCGCGTGTTTATCACCGCAAAGTTACCCGCCGGGAGAGCGCCCAAGGTAACGAGAATATCCGAGGCGGATTTTCTCTTCCGCGTGGCGTTCTCGTTAGCGTCGCCGAGTTTCGAATGTCTCTCTGTGTGCCCCGGCCACGATTGTTCGAGCGCGGACGACGCCTCTCCTTGCGGTTTTTGGCCAAGGAGACACCGGTCCGTTTGCTTCGCTGACTGGAGCCACCTACGGGGTGTCCGAAATGTCGAAAGAAAAATAAGGAATACCCGAAGCGATTCGCAAAATTTGCGAAAAACTCTTTGCAAAGACTGTTTTCTTTAAAATCTGGAGACTCCGATTTGTTTGTCGCGGTGAAAATATACAGGGTGTCCCAAAAGGGAAATAAAAAGTACCTGTGGTCGTTTTGAAACAAGTTTCTCCTTTGCGAAAATTTTATCCGAGGCACCGTTTACGAGTTATTGACGAACAATGTTGACCAATGAGAGGCGAGCTCGGCTGGCGCGCGGCGCAGGCGGAGAGTTTTGTTTGATAACTCGTTAACGACGCCTCGGAGAAAGATTCTGTAAAGGGAAAAGTTGCTTGAAATGATCTTAGGAATCTGTTTTTGCCATTCTAAATATTGTTATATGTTAAATATTTTATTTATTGAATTTTAATGCGTATCGTTCACCGTGCAGTAAAATTAAAGCATCGCCAATTTTTGGTCGAGATAGTGTTGCTATACGAACAGCTGTAATTCTGTCAAAAGTTGTCGTAAAATTATGAATTTTTTTTTAAATTGAAGCTAGAAATCTCTACTTTGCGATGGTATAGTGTAACTTTTAATACCATGCGTTACTATGACTATAGCATCCAAAGTTTGAAGTAACGCGTTCTCAGTGTACGTTTGTTATTTAAAGTGCTGCAACTTTGCGAGAAAAAATCGTATCGACTTCGTTCTACCCTGAAATTAAAGAGAAAGTCGCTAGTTTTCAATGTTACAACTGGCGTGTTTGACAAAAATTTCTCCAGGAACAGAGAGACTGTTACATTGTACTTCGTCGGTATAGAGAACATGCCTTCGGATTCGGATTTCTGCGATTAAGAGAATGCACGATATTAAAAATTAGAATATGTTACCGTAAAACGGATACTTCAAGCTTTAATTTAAAGCAAAAATCGCAATTTTACGATAAATTTTAACCGAGTTACAATTATTCAAAGTTTGACCTTTCTTCCAAAAGGTGGATCGGCGATGAATCAATAAATTCGATAAATCAATAAACGACAAATAAGTAAAGAAAAACCAATAAGTAAATTAATAAGAAAACCAATAAGACCAATAAGAAAAGCCTAAAAAAGTCGATTTCTACAACAATCAAATATCATTCGGAACAAAGTACATTTCCGGTTCGCAGCGAACGAATTCAAAGCGATCCGTCTTCTTCCAGCGGAATCGCGGAATCATATGAAATCGTACCGCGACATTATTCTTGTGTTCCGCCGCCGGCCCGGGCACTAAAAGGGTTAATATCATCGTAGAACGCCGGGAGGGTGGGGTGGAGGAAGGGGAGTGAAACGAGCGGATATTGCGCCGCCAATAACTCTCGTCGGGTGCCGGCGACTGCAGCGCAAAGTTGCCATCCTTAAGTTCGGCGCCGCGGCGAACTTTCAGCGTTGAACGAGTGTTGCAGACAGTCCGCCATCGTGTTTAGTAATTTAGTAAAGAGGCTCCGACGCTCCTCGAGCATGTACGACCTATTATTTTCCTGTAAGAAGCTTCTCCGCGCTTTCGTGCCGCGGGAAAGACGCCGGGGGCGAGCAAGTTCACCCCGTGAACGGCCATCAGTCTCTCACGGCGTGCTCTCGTCGTTAGGGGCTCTCTCTCTCTCTCTCTCGCTCTCTCTCTCTCTTTCTCTCCGTCGTTCAATGTTCCCTCGCCGCCTTCTATCAAGCACGCTACATTTTTAATCGCGACACGTATCTCGCGCGCTGATCGATCTTGTCGCCTGCTACTAGACGTTGCCTGTGACTAGGAGACATTGTCTGTGACTAGGAGACGTTGTCTGTGACTAGGAGATGTTGATCTGTGATTAGTAGACGTTGTCTGCAATTAGTAGACGTTGTCTGTGATTAGTAGACGTTGTCTGTGATTAGTGGACGTTGTCTGTGACTAGTGTAGACAATGCCTAAGACTAGTCGAAATTTTCCGTGACTAGTGGACATTGTTTATGACCCACAGAAATTTTCTGTGACTAGTAGACATTGTTTACGACTCGTAGAAATTTTCTGTGACTAGTAGATATTGTTTACGACTGATAGAAATTACCTATAATTAGTAGACAGTGCCTGAGACTAGTAGACAGAGTCTAAGACTAGTAGACATGACCTAAGACTAGTAGACATTGTCGATGACTAATAGACAGTGCCTAAAACTAATAAACATTGTCTATTTCTAGTAGACAGTGCCTAAAACTAGTAGACATTGTCTGTGACTAATAGTTTGCTAAGATTAGTAGATAGTGCCTATAAGTAATAGAAATTTGCTAAGACTAGTAGACCGTGCCTATGATAAGTAGACATTGTCCATAACTAGTAGGCATTGTCTATCACTAGTGGACAGTGTCTAAAACTAGTAAACATTGTCTGTGACTAGTAGACAGTGCCCAAGACTAGCAGAAAGTGTCTAAGACTAGTAGAAAGTGCCTATAATTTATATATATTTATATCTATTTATTTATTTATTTATTTATTTATTTATAATCACTAATAATATCGACAAGTCCCTCCAATAAAGCAACAAAGAAAAAAAAGCAAACTCTACCGAGAGTCATTATAGCAACTAATAATTCGTACAACAATATTATTTGCAAGGCTGCCACTAATCAAGTTATTATTTAAAAAAAATAAAAAAAGAATTGCTCGCAGCGCGCACGCGCTCTCGCGAGCTAACGAACGTTAACGGCGCGATCGGTCCGTGAATCAGCCGGAGCGTCCTCTCAAACCTTCTTACGCCCATCAGTTTTTCTACGATTAGCAATAAAGTACAAGCGAGAACGTTTTTCAGGACGAAGAGGTTTTCTCTTTTTTTTTTCTCTTGTAAAATTTCTCGGCGCGCGCGATAATCGTCGGAGCCATTAAGATAGAATACGCTTGCGAAACAATTTAGGTTCGTTTGCCTGGCTGCTGCTCCCCGGTTGCGCGACGCCCGCTAATGTATAACCCCTTATGATTTATGCGCGGTGCTTATTATAGGCAATCGCGGAATGAAGCGCGATCGACGAGAATTCTTTCGCAACGGCCAGCGGTATTCGCCGGTGAGCGAACGTCGAAAGAATGTAGGCCTCGGTCAGGCTATCAGGATCAGGTCATTGCGGATCGAAAACGTGTTCCGGAACCATTGTGGGGAAGCCTTGATACATCGAAGACTATAACTATAGCGCCGCCCTTATTTTTTTTCGTGTTTCGGAATTTTTTGATGACAATCATTGCGAACGATTCATTGAAATGTCAATCGATTTCGATCAATCGAAATATTAGTTTACAGGAATGTTTGCTTGTACGATGGAACTTTTTTCAATGTTCATTGTTTATTGTACTTTTTGCGCTTTTTTAATCGTATGTAAGCTTTGAATTTTATTCATCTTTATATTCATTATATTTTACCATTGTACTTATCATTTTCCGTATTCCCATACAGAGGTATAAAATATTTAAAAAATTGAGAGTGGTGCTATTAGTCATGTTCCTCATATTAATTATTTTCTACTTCATACTGAAAAAGGGGCGAGTCATTAACTGAATTATTCATTCATATTTTTTGCGTTTATAAAATAAATAAATAACTTGAGCATTAATAATGTTGACTAGCTGAAATTGTTTGCAATATGTGTGCGAAATTTGTTTATCGTCGAGAAAATTATTTGACAAACTAATTTGTCCATTCTCAACAAAATTAGCTAGCAAAATAATTTGTTCACTGTCAACAGAATTAGCTAGCAAAATAATTCGTCAACTATTAAACAAATAAGTCGACAAAATCGAAATCGACCACAAAACAAATTATCAAAATAATTCGTCAACTATTAAACAAATAAATCGACAAAACCAAAATCGACCACAAAACAAATTATCAAAATAATTCGTCAACTATTAAACAAATAAGTCGACAAAATCGCAACCGTCCACAAAACAAATGATCAAAATAATTCACTTATTCGAAACAAAATTATCCTAACAAAGTAATCAACTCTTAAATTATCAGTAAAGAAAGTCCTATTAAAAATTCCTCCAAACTATAAAATTGCTGTCAGTAGATTCCGTCCCGAATAACCGCCCTTAAAACGCAGATGCGCCGGATCGGCCCGAATAAATTCCCAAGGATTCCTAAAAGCAGGAGTCTTCTCCAGAGTAGCCATAAGGTCTGGGTCTGCTATTCCGTCGCGAAAGGGGAATTATTTTGGAGCGTCGTTGCCGGCAGCAGCGCGGTTATACTTTTTTCGTGGCGATCCGTGCGCGTGTTTGTCCGCCGGGCGGACTTAAAATTCCGGTTGCTCGAGGACCCTCGTCGAAAGCGAGTCCAGTTTATGACACGTACCATCCGGAGGCACGCGGGGACCAGCGGCTACATCAGCGACAGCAACAGCGGCAGGCTATGGTAATCCGGAGTGGCGGTCCCGCGGCCGAGACCAGGCGCTCTTATATGCCGGCGAAGGCCGGGATGCCGTGGAATCCGATTGAAAAGCGAACGTGGAGGCCGTTCGACGGTCAGTTCGTCGCCGTTTGCCCGAGAAGGCTTGCACACCACCGAGAGAGACTCCTGTGGCCCGGGAGGCCAAACTGCGGCTCTCAGAAACAATTCTTTTTCGTGGCTCTCGATAAATATACCCGAGTCCTCATTTCATTTTTCTGCTATTATAATATTTCAAAAAATTATTATCGTTCCGTATGCGGTTGAAAATGTCTTTTAAATTATTGACCGCCTTTAACCCTTTCGGTACGAGCCCTCTGTCCGCCGTGACACTCTCGCTGTACGAGGCCCCGCGCCGAAAATTGCCACCAGTCCTCCTTTATAAGAAGATATTTCTTAAGCGTTAAATAAAAGCTTAATAAAAGGACATTTTTGAACAAAAGTGTTGCTCGCAGCTTAAGAGATATTCAGAGTTACTTATATAAAATATTAAGAGTTATTTATATATAAAATTTTGTTATTTATATATAAAATTTTGTTATTTATACCGGTCGTCGCGCGGACGCCGGATATATCGGGTACACTCGTGCCGAAAGGATTAATTGCGACTCGCGAAAAATTTGAAATTTTGAAAAATGTCTCGGACTATCAAGGTGCTTGGTCATCCCTGTTCCACGGTGTAAGGAGCTAAGTCGTTTTTAAGAAAAACCACTTCTCGTCCGAAATGTCGCCGAAATATTGTACTTTCCCGGGCGGCCGTTACGAACCATTCCGGCCGCTAAATCGCGGCGATCTACCACTCGACGAGGCGTAGCGTTGCCAAAAGAAGCAACCGAAAGCAATCTTCTTCTCCACTTTTATATAACGGTACGGGATGGCCGCCCACAGCGTTCCCAAAACCAGTTCAAAGGCAGATTCTCGCTTTCGATTCGAAAACCTTTCTCTCTCTCTTTCTCGATCTCTTGATCTTCGATCTCTTCGATCTCTTGATCTTCGATCTCTTCGATCGGTTGATCGCGTAGGCTAGGTACCACTATTAGGTTTGTGTTAAGCTTGTGTTAAATATAGATGTAAATATTTGTAGTTGAGAGGGAACAGTAAAAATCGAACGAGGAATAAAAAACATTGAGGAAAAAGGAGAACGAAAAGTCGAAGGAACAATGATGCTATTAAAAGAACAAGGTTGACGCAAAATATTTACGATTTATGCAAAAACGATTGACCATGTGTGCGTAAACATAAATATTTGTTTTCTGTGAAAGGAGAAATAAAAAATCGACTAGATAGACCGTAAGAAAAAATAGTAAATATGTATACCAGACTATAGAACAGACTATACCAAAATGTAATGAATATGTATGGCGGAGTATATAACAGTCTACAGCAAAACATAATAAATATGTATGTCAGAGTATATAACAGACTATACCAAAATATTATAAATATCTATGCCAGAGTATATAATAGACTATACCAAAATATTATAAATATCTATGCCAGAGTATATAACAGACTATACCAAAATATAATAAATATATATGCCAGAGTATATAACAGACTATACCAAAATATGATAAATGTATATACCCGACTATGTAACAGCCCATACCAAACCATAATAAATATATATATATATATACTAAACTATATAACAGCCTATACCAAAATACAATAAAAGCACAAACAATCCGAAACACCACGGTCGCAGTAAAAAATAAACAATTTATAAAAAGCGATCGACCAAACGAAAATAACCACTCGCGAATACCTGTCGTCGAAGCTGAGAAATAAAAATCGTTAAAAGCGAATACCACGAAAAATCGAAGAACCGATAATCCCATTGAAACAACAAGATTTGCATAAGAAAAGGGAAAGATCGAAGAAGAAGAAGAAAGAGAAAAGAAATGATATCTTCGTCTGATTTCCATAAAGTGTTGTTCGGAGCGTGGCAGAACCGTGGGTCAGCTCGCGCCCCCACCGCCGTGACCGAGCGGGACCGGCGGCGGTGACGACGTCGAGGACGAGGCCGACGACGTGGCCAGGGTAAAAAGAGAATCGGGGTCCGTCGGATCGACCGATCTCCGGACATTCCGCCGCGCGGCCCGTTCACGGTTACTTCTGCGGCTACGAAATCCCCCTCGAGCGGCGCACGTGTGCACGCGCGCGCGACACACAGCTCTCCCATTCACTTTCGGTCAGTGGTGCTCGCAGCATCGTCGATCCTCGATCAACCGATCCTTGGTGCGCGCGTACTCGCGATTCCCGCGACGGTCGACGAGCAACGGGCGATCGGGCCGGCGACAACGCAGAGTTACATGTGGTCGAATCCGCGGAGAGGACGATCCCCGGTTTTCTACGCCAGGGACTTACGGTATCATCGTGGGTGCACCGTCCCGGTCTAACGACGATTCCGGAGTAGCCGCGTTAGGACAAGGATGTCGAGGTCGTTGCTGCTCGTGGCGCTACTCGTCGCCACCATGGAGGCCGTTCCAGGCAGACTGAACGGTACGTGAAGCGACCCTGTCTATCTAGCCTACGAGACACCGAACGCGACCGCTATGCTCGCGAATCTTGATAAATGATGGCAAATGATGGTAAATGGTGGTAGTAGATGGTGGTTGAGAATGGTAGATGGTGGTTAACGCGTTCCGTGCCGAGCTGCATTTAGCCGACTTGGTCAACCGTGAATTCTGGTCGATTGAAGATTTGAAAAATCGATATATCAATTATTGTCAATGTAACTGTGAGGCAGACTTATTATGGATCTATTCTTTTGGTGGAAATTATCTCTTGGATTCTAACTTGTTATAAAAATATTTTTTTGACGCATTGAATAGCTATTTCAGCGGGCACCACCAGTGATTAAAGATGGTAGATGATGGTAGACGATGTCATGTTACTTCTTTCTCAATATTTAAACTGCCGTAAATTTTGTATTTGTCGAAATTGGATAAAAAATTCGTGACTTTAAAACTTGAAGCTTCTACTTTCTTTTTGGTAAATGGAGCGTGTTCGACCCCGTTGGAGATGAAAGGGACGAAAGAGAGTTGCGTGAAGGCGTTTCATGCGGCGGGATGAGTGAGAGGCGACTTTCAGTGTTGTGTCAGGATAATTTCTGTTCTTCGCAAATTGTTCTCATTATTCGTCAACAAAAGCCGTAACTTCTTGTCAGAAAAGATTGCTCTTCGCATTAAAAAAGAAAACCCGAGCATCAAGTAACATCTCTAAAATAACTTGAAGAAGAAACATAAAAATTAATTACCTAAAATAACGAACTATTAAAATTGATATTTATTTATTTATCGCTTTCGAGACAGATAGACAGGTAGTTAGAAGTTGCCAAGGTAGATATCGCTGGCAGAGATTTTTTCCATGAAATCTCGCTGAATTTCTCGATCCGTTCCAGCGCGCGTTGCGAACGAGGCACGCGCGACGATCCATAGAGAGTGATCGAAAGTGCTTTCCGTCTCGTGTGATCGTTCCGCTCCGATACACGCCGGGCGTATATCGGCCGATCCGTTGGAAATCGCGCGGGGATGATGAAGCCGTGGAGCCCGGCTTTCTGCTCTCTTCGAGCGGGCGGAGGGAGGGAGGGAGGGGGCGACGAGCCTCCGCGCGAATCGAGAGAGGCTCCCGAGAAAACGAGGCGCCTCGCGAAGAACCGTGGCGCGAGCGCTTTTGCCACGCGGGGGCCGCCCTTGTGTCGCGGGCGTGAGTAACACACAGATAATAATCTCGCGAGTGATAGGAATTTTTTTTATCAGGCTCGAGTAATCGACGTAATGACCGATACCACGGCCGCGCGCTATAGCGAGCAGATAACTGGGAAACGATCGATCACCGGCGCGCACACACCAGAGCTTTCTGTTTCGATGCACACGGTTGCTGGGGACGCGAGAAAGAGAGAGAGAGAGAGAGAGACTCGGGGAGCTTCTCCACTCTTTTTGCAGACCACGCTCGATGGAAAATTTATTCCGCGCCGTTCCTTCCCGCAATAAACTTCCGTCCTGCCCCCGTAATTTGCCGCGCTTCAGGGATACGGAGACCCCGTTTTTGATATAAATCTGCTCCACCTCATACTTCGACCGGATCACGGGGACGATGTACAGCCGGACGCGAAAGTATTTCGAACTTAGGCTAGACCAGGATTTTTTTGAACACGTTGCGTACGGTGTTCTGCTCGCGTGACAAAAAGTTGACATTCGTTTTTTGTTTTTGCTAACCATTTGTTAAGGGGATACGCAAGACTTCTCGACAGACGTCTCGAATGTCCTATGAACGTCCTAGAAACGTCTTAGAAATGTTCAGTGTTCCAAATGAAGACATTACTAAGTCGTCTCGAACATCCTAGAAAGGTCCTAGAAATTTTCTATATTGCAAATCGAGATGTCTTTTAGACGCTTTTAAGTGATTCAAAGTATCCTATGAACGTCTTAAAAACGTCCTAAAAACGCCCTATTTTACAAATCAAGATGTTTTTAAGCCGTTTTGAATATTCTAGAAACGCCCGGTGTTACAAATCAAAATGTCTTTTAGACATCTCGAATATCCTATAAAAGTCTTAGAAACGTCCTAGAAACGTACTAAAAACGTCCAGTGTTACAAATCATGACGTCTCGAATGTTCAACGAGTGTCCTGTGTTGCAAAGTAGGACATCTTTTTAACCTCCGAAATAAGACGTCTTAAGAACCATTTAGAACGTCTTAAAGACGTCCATTTTAGGACCCAAGACGTTCGGACGTAAAATGAACCTAAAATGAACATCTTTAAGGCGTTCAATGCGTATTAAGGTTTAGAACTTTTGCGTGAAATTTCTAATTCTAGAGAACTCTAGCGTTAAAGTAAGTAAAAGAATAATAAATAATAACAAACTCACTGTTCTAATATATCGCATAAGTAAACAATTGACATAACCTTGACATATGCGAAAACATAACAATATTATCGAACTAAGTAGCAACAAAAACTATGATCTAACATATCGACCAAATAAACAAATTGAATATCTAACTTAATAAAATTATTATTGCTATTAAAAAATAATGCTATTGAAATGACAAAAACATAACAGTATTTTCCAACTAAATAATAACAAACTCTTTGCGCTAATATATCATATAAATGAAGAAATCAAGCACCCAATGCTTGTACAAGTTCCTCGTTTTTATTAATAAAACTATGCCAAACTCGTCAACAGTCCTGATCACGAGAGTTCAATAAGTTTCAGCTGTCCGCCGACAGCCTCGGTCACCGACGGTCTACTAACCTTGGAAACTATACTCATTGAGCTATAAATATGGGTCGCAGACATAGCCCGGAGGTGAATTCCTTTCTTTCGATCTCGTTTTCCCCGTTCCTCGTTCGCGCGCGCGCGCACGCTATTCGATGCCACACCGATACGGATATCGCGCGTTTGTCGATCCGCGAGAACAGATCTGATAGTTCAGGATTGTTACCGGGCCGGTACCGCGAGATCTTAACACACCTGTTTGCCACGGGCTGTTAATCGATCTCGAAACAAGGGGCAAGAGAAGAAAAAGGCCAAAAGGCTTCCGAACTGATGTAGCTGCCGAGACGTGTAAGAACCTTCGAAAAGTTAAAAGCCTGTCGGGAAGACTTCGACGTTTTCCATGCGGCCCGTCTGTTTTCGGCGCGCGCGCGCGCGCCTCGCTGTGAAACTGCTTTCGACGGTGCCGCTTCAACGGTGTAATCGCGTTATCTTAATAACCGGGGAGAGGTCGATAGTTTGTCGCAATTAGTACAGCATCGAACACGCGATGGAACTTAAAGGAGCGGCGTGGAGAAAGTGAGAATGAAAATTCGAGGACTTTTTAATTGTTGCTGAGAGAAATGCGGTGCGCTATGATCGGCTCTAAAAAATTTTAAGGATTCCTTGTCAGTTGTTGCTACTATTATTTCGCAGATGCGAAGATTGTTAGATTAAAATTTTCAATGTCGAATAAAAATTATTGCTAGGCTAGGTAAAAATAATAATAGCAATTTTCAGACTCTTTTAGATTTTTAGATGCTTTAAATCGGTTTGGATTTTTTTGGAATTTTTAAATTTTTATTAGATCAATATTAGATTTATAGCAAATTTCTTTTAGCTTCTTTTACATTTTTTATCTAGTCTAATAACAATTATTTAATCCTTCAATTCTTATTTCCGCGAAGAAATGAAAGCAAGTATAGGATAAATAATTATTAGAGTTAACCAGCGAAGCTACTTTCATTCAGATACGAAGATGGCGATATTAAAATCTGCGATATTAAATAAAAATTATTATTATCCAAGATAAAAAGAACAATAACAATTTTTAGCTCTTGTCAAATTTTTCTATATATTTTCAGACTTTTACAACTCTTCTCCCGAACCTAAAAAGAATACTTACCTAACCTCTCAATTCTCATCGACCGTCCGAATAAATAATTGCTCGATTAATTAACTGACAAGCTTAACAATTTCACAAATATAATAAAAGAGACAAAGCCATTGTACAATATGTCCTTTTTTCGTATTCGACTGCGAAACAGTTGAATTTATTACAAAAGTGAAACAGGACGTTCTGGTATTATTTTATCTCTGCGAGGCTCGGATGGCACTCGGGCTGATTGAGACATCGGGAGTAATGAATTAGTATCTCTCTGATACTTTCCATGTACCGGTGTCTCGCTTCCTGTGGTTTTCGAAACGATTAAACAAAGTCCTTCGCCAACGGCGCACGCAGAGCCACACCAAAAGTACGTGCACACATATTCAGGTATACGTGTACATATACGCACCTAGATACAAACATACGTACCTACGTACATATACAGGGTGTCCCAAAAATGTCTCGCAATCGTGAAATGGAGGGATACCTGTGACCATTTGAAGTAACTTTTTCCTCAGCGAAAACGCAATCCGCAGCTTCGTTCACGAGTTATTAACGAATAAAGTTGGCTGCGCGCGCACGCTTCATCCTGCTGTTACGCTTGCGTGGAACGATGGCCAACAATGAGAATCGAATTTCAACTGTTTCTCATCGATCGCGAAACAGTCGTGTACGGATCAGCTGTGTCGGTCTAATCGATGAAAAATAGTTGAAATTCGCTTCTAAGAAAACGAAGCATCGTCGATCATCGTTCCTCGCGCGCGTAACAGCGGCTTAAAGCGTGCGCGCGCAGCCAACTTTATTCGCTGATAACTTGCAAACGAAGCCGCGGATTGCATTTTCGCTGAGGAAAAAGTTACTTGAAATGATCACAGGTATCCCCCCGTTTCCCGATTACGAGACCATTTTTTGGGACACCCTGTACAACGTGCATGGATACAGGTGTACGTGTACGTACGGCGCGGCATAAATCACGTCGCGCGATACTGCGACAGTGAAAAGGATTAATGAAGCTATTGTGAGCAAAGAACACAGTTTGGTGGTATTACGAAACAGTTGGCTGGAAGAATTGCTATTAGGGGAGTCCCGCGGTCTCAATTCCGGGTACAATAGAATTATTGTTGATGGAAACAGGGAAGCTCGACAACAAGGAAACCTTTATCAACTTTTCGAGCGTAATTAATTCGGGAATTAGGCGGGAGCTTTCGCAGACTCCTCGGGCGGAGAGCGCCCGCCTGCATCAGCATGTGTTACACCTGCTGGCAAAATGTCGGGGACCCGCCGCGAACTATGGTGCACGATTGAAAATGATTATTGGAACGATGTTGTAAATCAGGAAGAATATTATTATTATCGTTAGAATAGCATTAATTGTATTTCCATTTTAGTAATGTTAGATTTCACTAAAAAGTGGCGGATTTGTTAGTGAATAATTTCATTTAAATAATTCATTATTTACATAATTATAAATTCATGGATAGATGAATAAGCTAATATTTATTTCATAAATGAATAAATATGTATATCGTAAATAAATTAACAGATAAGCCAATATTATACGAATGAATATTTAAGTAAATATTTATACGATAAATAAGCTAAATTGGGCATTAAAAAAATATTGACTCATCTATTAATTTATGTATGAAATATTTGGAGATTTATTGAATTATATAATAAATATTTGCTTGTTCACTTATTTATGAAATATGGATTAGCTTATGCATTTATTTTCGATATAAATCCTATCTTATTCATTTATTCATTTATGTAATAAATATTTGCTTATTAATTTAATCCACTTCTTTTTCAGTGTAAGAATTTAATTGTATTTCAAATACGGCGTAAATACAGCGTAAATTGATTTTTCATCTCAAAGATGTATGTATTTATAGTCTCTGAAACTTTCTTCTCCGGGAAAAAAAATGTTGTATTTGAGAAGATTGATTGGGCAAAGTAGAAAGTGTCTACTAAGCATGTGTATTTAGACATTGTGATGGACGCGCGCCGAAGTTTCGAAATTATTCAGGTTCTTTTCTGTCGAATGTGAAACGCAATCGGATCTCTATTAGTGTGTCACGGACTGAATTTTCGAATCTCTTCGGCCCCAGGGTATCGAGTCATTAAATTAGCGAACCTTTCCAGTGCCAAATTTTTTCCCGTTAAATAAAATACGGAACGTGTTACAGAAACGCGGAACGTATTATGAAAATTACAAATTATACTATATTATGTAATTGTAAATTAGAAAAACTGTAAGCTTTATAGTATAAATTATAAAAACTATAAACTATGTATAAAAACTATAAAAACTTTAAAAACTTGTTAAGAAACAATTGTAAAAACTATAAGCTATACAGTATAAATTATAGTTGTAAAAATTGTAAATTATAGGCCAAAATTATAAAAATTACAAATATAAAAATTATAAACTGAAATCGTGAATAGTTTGAAAAACAATTTATTTAAAGAAATATTCTGCACAGTTCTTAATTACAGCAAATTCTCTTTCAATATTCGTTCCAGTGGAAACTGAACCATTTCACAAACTGTCGATCAACAAATTGGCGTAGATCGAAGTCAGCGAAATCTCAACTTCATCCACTCCCGAAGTTTATAGATTTTACACTGCCCATAATTTTGTTCAAGGCTGCACCAGTTCTGTCGTTAGTTATTACCGACCACCACGTCAACCTTTCAAATTAGATTAGAATTTTAATATTAACTAGTTTCTCTTTCTACAATTTATTTCTTAATCCTGTGCTACTAAATTGTGAATGCTCGTTATCAGGATTTCACCATTCCGATTATTTATATCATTTGGAATACCTGAATGCAGATACGGGAGAACGGAATTTGTTTTCTTTAAGGAAATTTTAGAATGATGTTAAAAGAATTTTAAGAGAATTTTGAAGGAATTTTGAAAGAATTTTGAAAGAATTGTAGAAGAATTGTTAAAGAATTTTCGAGAGAACGTTAAAAAAAATTGGTAACGAATTGTGAACAAATTGTGAAAGAATCGTAAAGGCGCTGTAAAAGAATAGTAAAATAATTCTAAAAAAATTGCAATAGAACCGCAAAAGAATTATAAAACAATTGCAAAAGAATTTTAAAATCATTTTAAGAAAATTTAGAAGGATTGCAAAAGAATTTTAGAGGAATCATAAAAAATTGTAAAACAATATTAACATAATTCCAAAAAGAATTTTTAAAATACTATCAAAGAATTGATACCTTATTCAATTTAGAGATTAAAAAACAACCATTATACTAAGTTAGCTAGGACTAAGGTACCAGGACTAGAACGGCGAAAATCTCAAGATAAGTCCGGAACGAAGCGATTTGAATAATAGAAACGACTGTGGAGGGTGCAGTAGAGGGAATTGGGGGAGGACAAGGAAATAACCGAGAGAGAGCCCGAGGAGCACCGCTGCGCGGCACCGGCCCCAGCCGACTCTCGGAACAATTTTCTATATCGCGTCCCAATAATTTCGCCGGTGTCTGTTCCACGTTCGGCCGAGTTCCGCGCGCGCGCGTGCGCGCGAAAACATCGTTATACCCTCAAATTTCGTAACTCGGAGCATCAGCGGATTACGCGGCACTGCACTCAGCGGCACGCAGTTGATACTCATTGCACCGCAATGCACTCGATTTACCTCGCGGAGCGGAAGTGCAGAGCTATGCAAGTCCTCTCTCTATCTCTCTCTCCCCCCTCTATCTCTCCCTCTCTCTTTCTCGAGTCGAGGCGTTATATTCTCGCTTTGCATACCCCTCTCTCCTTTTCCTTTCTCCTCTCTCTCTTCCGCTCTCTATTTTTCTGTCACTCGATCTTCTCTCCCTTTCTCTGTCTTCTCTCTCTCTCTCTCTCTCTCTCTCTCTCTCTCTCTCTCTCTCTCCCCCCCTTTCTCTGTCTTTTCCTTCCTTTCTATATTTTTCTGTCACTCTCGCTCTGTGTCCTTTGTCCTCTCTCTGTCTCTATCTCTCTCTCTCTCTCTCTCTCTCTGTCTTTTTCTTCCTCTCTATTTCCCTGTCACTTTGTGCCTGTCTTTTTCCACTGTCTATTTCTCTCTGTCTCTCCGTCTTTTACTTCCTTTCGTTATTTCTCTCTCTCTCTCTCACTCCCTCGCTCTCTGTCTTTCTGTTTCTCTTCTCCTCTCGCTAGAACATATGTACTTCCATCTTTCTCTTTCCGCTCCCTCTTTTTCATTCACCCTTCACCCTTCACCAATCAGCGCAGACTGGTGTATAGAGAAACTATCCGCGACCAAAAGTTAATTTTGCAACTTAGGCACTTTCAATAATTGTCTTCAAAATTTCCAAATTAAATTTGAAAGATATAAATTATATTTACAACCTTAAATTATATTAACAACCCCCAAATTATATTTGGAACCCGAAAACTATATTTAGAATTCTCAAACTATACCTAAAACCCCCAAGCTATATTTAAAACTCCCAAGCAACATTTGCAACCCCCAAACTATATCTAAAACCCCCAAAACTTTAAAACTACAATATAA
This sequence comes from Augochlora pura, assembly GCF_028453695.1. Classification (NCBI taxonomy): domain Eukaryota; kingdom Metazoa; phylum Arthropoda; class Insecta; order Hymenoptera; family Halictidae; genus Augochlora; species Augochlora pura. Next base: position 2,015,523 of record NC_135778.1, on the reverse strand, counting down.
GTCCATTAATACACCACAATCCCAGAAACAAAAAATAATTATTCCGTCACCTACAATAATCTAGCAAAAAAAATGTTTATGCAACAAAAGTTGCTCGGTATTCTCTGTTCTAAAATTTCCAATAAAAATACCTGCATAAACAATTCTTTTGTTTATAAAAATTGACGGTCGCCTCGATTTTTTTTTAAATGTTAACAAATAACGATGTCGCGTTAATATTGTAGTTGGTGTCGAGATGAATTCAACGAGCTACCGTACAATAACCTTAAACCTTGAAACAACGCTGAAATGATTTTAGCCACGGGTCGCCGCTCCGGCAGACCACTGTGCCGCGCGCGGCTTGTGTCCCAACGTCTTTCTCTCCGATCTCTCTCTCTCTCTCTCTCTCCCGTAACAATTTCCTCTTGCCTCACCGGGCCTCGTATCCTGCAGGCTTATCTCGCAAGAGACCCCGGTAAACGGCCGTCACGCTCCGCGAGATTAATTTACAAATCGGAGCCGCGGCGAGAGAACCACCCAGATCACCGAAGTCGAATTCTTCCGAACTTTAACCAGTTAACTGTGATCGACGAGTATACTCGTCATGGAGAAGTGGCAAAATTTTGTGTATC